>NC_034426.1:1415559-1473059 GCF_002078875.1 Numida meleagris
GCCCCCGGTCCGGGGCCGCTCGGTGAAGGGGACGGGGCCGCCGCCCCCGGCGTTGCCCGCGGGCGAAGCGGCACGGCACCGAGCGGCGTTCCCCCTTCGGAGCTCCTCGGGGAGAAAAACCCGGCCCGAAGTTTAGGGCGGGCGCTGAGAAAGTTGCAGTGCTCGGGCTGAGCTTCGCCGGGCGCAGCGGCACCGGCTGCCGCCCCGCTGTGCGTTCCGGGGCCGCTGGAGGTTTTCCTTAAGCGCCACACGCCATTACTGATAGCCGCTGCGGAAAGTAATGCACAGCCACGTTGTTACATAAATGGTTATTCGCTGTAGCGCAGAGCCGGGGCCAACTGGTGTCTCCCATAAGCTAGGACGATGGGGAGAGGAGAGGTGGCCGCGCTCCTGGCACAGCGTTGGGTGCACGATGGTTCTGGGGCAGTGGGAAGGTGTGAGGGCAGCACCCATGGGCTCCCCAGGATGGGCCCAGTGAGCGCACTCAGCTTCCAGCACCGCGCTGCAATTAGCGCTGGGTGAGGGGTGCTGATGGAGATGTGCTCCATTGGGCCGTGCCGAGAGCTGAGCTGGAGCCTCAGAACTAGGGCCAGGGCAGGAAGGGGGTGAGCAGGGACGGCCCTGGGCTGCTCGGACCCCTCACACTGCCTTCCTACCCTGTGCCGACGTGGAATGACAGAACTGTAGAACTGTGTGCTGTTAGTTCTCAGTAGTGGCTGAGGGCTCTGCTGCACGATCCATTTCAGAACATCTCTGTCTCAGTGCTGCTTTGTGGCCTTTCCAAAGTCCGCCATGTGCGGTGCACTGACCTGAAATGAGGCGACTGCCAGGGGGGAATGGCAATGGAGGAGGAGATGAACGCACCCACAAATGCCCTCAGTTCTACAGTGTTCTCAGCACACCCTCACCAGGGGTGGGAGCACCTGGGTAAGAGTACCACAAACCACCCTCACCACGGCCAAGCTGAGCTCCTGCCTACAGCAATGGCAGCGCTTTCCAAAGCTGACCACCTTGGCTGGGCTGTCCCCAGCTTTCTGCAAGGTGCCTCGCACGGACTCGGCCTGTTGCATCTCCCACATTCCTGCGCCTAGCAGAGGCACAGTGTGCCCAGCAGCATGGTGCCTGCAGAGGCGATTCCTCCTCTCCTCAACAGACCCCACAGCTCCCACTTCCAAACGCGCAGGGCCAGCAGGCAGTGCAGCTGGCAGCTGTCTCTCGAGCTTGGCAAAGGGACTACGGCTTGCATGCAGCTTTTGGTCTCCACCAAGAAGAAAGAAACGGGTGCTGGGACGGTGACTGGAGGGGCTGGGGCTACAGGGATCCCAGGGCTGCACAGGGCGGGGAGTTAAAGGCCTAACACTGAGGTGTGGCAGCTCATCTCCGAACACTTTGGTCAAGACTTTCTCCATCCCGGCACGGTGAGAACTGGGCTAATTACAGCCAAGACTCCACGCAAGACTTTAATTTATCAAATTCAGCCTGGATTAAACTACAGGCTTGTCTGTACTGGATTTTTCAAACATTAACCACATGCCACACCTGAAATTTCAGCGCACACAGAACTGAAATGCATTTACCTCCTCCTCTCCCTAAGGCTGTTAAGGTCTCTTGGCAGGGCTGCGGGCCTCATTACGCTCATTATCCGTGTCTTAGAGATAAGTGGAGGACCTCTGTTTTCCTGCTAGAACATTATGCATGCACGAAATGCGTTCTGGAATTCAGAAAGAGAGGTTTAGGAATTCACCCAAAGCCAAATTAAATCAAAGGGAGAAAAAACAGCGACACCACCTCCTAATGTTTTCAATGGCCGCTGGATGAAGCTTCCCTCTCTCCTGACAGCAGTACTTTCCCGTATTTGGGATATGCCCGGATAGGTTTTTGAAATCTTCTGTCTCTTATCTACGTGGGACCTTGCCAGAACATTTTTTTTTCATCTGTCTGTGGTCTCTGTCAGCGTCGACATTAGTTTCTGCCGCAACAACAGCCAAGTGGAGTGCATTGAACTTGGATCAAAAGGGAACTCGAGATCTTTCGCTCTCTGGAAGAGGTTTTCAGATCCAACCGTTTTATGGAAATGACCTCCAGCCGCCGGGCAGGGGAGCAGGCGCTCGCTTCCAAGCGGTGCCCCAGTTCCAAAGAAGAATTACCCACCGTTGGCGCTGCGAGCAAATGAATATTGAAATTACAGCAGATTATATTGGATTAAATTATTTATGGCAAAGCTCACCTCACCTGGAAGGTTCCGCAGCTTTTTTTCCTGGCACTGCAAAATCTGGATGTTCCAATGCTTTGGTGCTCTGTGAAGGTCTGGAAACATTCATGTTTCCAATAAGCTGCTAATCTTTCCAGAAAGCATGATGGTGTCTGAGCTCAGAGCGTGATTATGGTGCCTTATAAAGTCCTCCAGCACGCTTTGAAAACACACATAATTTGGTGCATTACTGGCCAGGAGATGCAGGTTCTTTTCCACAAGAAGAGAATTTATGGAGCTATCAGCGGCGTTTTATGGCTTTGAACAGCGAGCAACTGCACCGTGTCCCAACCAGAAAGTACTTAGAGTCTAATGCTTTAAAGAGGTTCAAGAAAAGGACCCGTGCTTGCGAGTGACCCAAACAGCCGTTACGACAAACAAAATTATGCCATAAAAGGCAGCAACAGCTGTCAGCAAAAAGCAGCGCGGGGCGGCCGGGAGCGCTCGCAGCCCCACGGGGAGCAGGGCCGGCTGTGCATGGAGCAGTGCCCTCGTACACAGGGGCTCTGTGCTGAGGGAGGAGGACCACAAGCAGCACCTGCACCAGCCAGGAGCAAACAGAGCGACGGGGCCGTATAACGGCGCTGCGTTCCGCTGGCAGCAGCAGCACGGCTTTTTACTTGACAAAGCAGAAAACTTTTGTCAGAGCGTATTAATGACAGCGCAACTTTTTTTTTTATTATTTTTATTTTTCTGCAGCATTCGCAAAACTAAACCACTTTGTAATCCCTTCTTTTATGCAGAACAGATTGCAGTTTTAAGCAGAGGCCCATAAACTGCAGGTTCAAAGAAACCTGAAACTGAATTAGCATAAAAGCTGGAATTCTCATTTATAGGAACAGCAAGGCAACCGCTCTGCAGGCAGTTTTATGATTTTGGTTTCAAATGGAAACAAAGATAAAAAGTGGGGCTCGGGGAACAATAGGGCTGCTCTCTCTTCCCCATCCTGATGGGCCTGGCCCTATAAAATACTGAGCGGTCTCCACTGCTTGCCAGGATGGAACGCGGCCCCGCTTTGCTGCAGGAGGTTGGATGGTTTTCTGAACCCGTTCCCTGAATGGAAAAGCCACCTTCCCTGCCCTGTAAGCACAAGGCGTCTCTGCCCCTCAGCTGCTCCAAACAATACGGAGCCTTTGAGGGAGCACCAAGGGCCTGTTTTTCTTTTTGCCGATGATGAAGAGTGAGAATCCACAAACTGACTCAGGGCTACTGCTTCTCGACCAGGAAATGTGTGTGTTTTATCCATCCTTCCATACACCTTCCTGTGGTTTGAACTCTGCGTCACCGAGCAGATTTTGGAGCTCTGTTCAGCTGGATTTTGCTGCTAGAGACCTCGCCTGGCTCTTAAGCTGCTGCCTACACTCTTTAGTTTAACTGGGAACATTTGTAAGATCCTATCGCAAAATAAGAGGATAAAGCATAAATTCTTCCCCATCCACTGGCGCTCCTGTGAGCACACTTCATAAATGCACCGCTTTTCAGCAGGAGCCATTATCTTCCCCTAATTTCTGCCTGCTACTGAGTTCTGGAACTGAAGAAGTATTTCAAATTAATTTGTCTGTCAATATCTGTGCACTGAATCAACTAATAAGAGAGAAGTATTTCTCATTCTCTTCTTCTCCGTCGGAGGAAGGGACTTTCTTACCACTGAATAAAGCATCCATTATTGCACGCCGTAATCCTATTCTGTCTTTCAGGCCATTTTTAGCCCAGGAAATGCTGAATCAGCACTGGAAACCAATCAAGTAATTTCTTTCATTTTCTAACATTCAAGCAAAATAATGAAAATCACATCTCATTCGATGAGTAGAATATACGACAGAAATCTATTATTCCAAGGATAATTTTAAAAGAGGTATGCCTGGGAAGGAAATATTGCAGCACAACCACGCAGCTAATGCAGGGTCTCTCCTGCTGAACAGATAAATCCCATTTTTGACTGTCACCTCCTATTTAGACAGCACATTATGAACAATAAATCTGTACATTTAGCTCGCTTCTAAACACTGCAAAGACATTAACTTGGCACAAGAATGACCGTTACTTTGATGAATGAAACGTTCACCTGAAATATTAATGTACAATATGATAATATCCAACTGATGACCAAAAAAACCCACTGCAGATTTGAATAACTGAGATGCACACGAGACAAACAGGATAGCATACATGAGAGGAGTTATTACGGCACTGTTAGGAGAACTAACAAATGAAAAAAAAAAGGCTTGATAAATATTTTCCATAACAAAACACAATTGGTTGCAGTGGGATCCAGCTCTGTTTCTCATTAGTTATCCTTCACTTGTCAGACAAGTTCCATATTTCAGTGAAACCCGCTGAGTATTCTTTATAGTTTGCTGGGGAAAGTGGCTATACATTTAGCACGTTCCCTTTATGCTGTGTGTTTTCACAGGCCTTTCTTTAAAACACACTGTACACGCTTTTGCTTCTCTCCCTTAGGACAGTGGGTTTCGACATCCAAGGAGAGTTTAAAAGCAGGTAACAAGTCATCACTTTTGAAGCCGCGGAGCGAGTGAAGAGGTGCAATAGCCCCAGCAGCCATTATCAGTGCCTGCCAGGGTGCCACAGTATCAAGTTATATGATAAAGCACTCAGCTGACACCAGAAAAATAATCATTCTCTCTCCCCTGCACCACCCCCTTTTTCACAAGGAGGCTTTTTACACTCATTAAATGCAACCTTATCTCTGAAAGACTGCAATCCTCAGCAAATGACAAGTGTGCCTAATCTCATTTTCTGACAAGCGATTCTGACAGCACCTTCCTTTTGATTTCTAAGACACGTAGCTAGACATATATTAATCTGTCAGTCATCGCCCCTAGGAAGGAGGGAAAAAAGGAGAGACAGAGATGAACATTTGTGAATGCGGAGGGAGCAGGGCGAGGAAGGGCTCGGGCTCCTTCCCTGGCTGCTGGCACATCCATGCTCCTGCTGCAGCCCCGCACTGCGCTGCCCACAGATCCCAAGCAGGAGCGCGGCCCCGGGGCTGCAGGACACGGCAGCTGGGGGCTTGTCTCGTGGTTCTGTGTGGGATAGCACCCCGTGTCTCCGTGTTCAGCGCCGGATATATAAGCGTTACAGAAAATCCAAGCATTACTGTCACCACAGCGCATGTTTCAGTTGCAGACGTGGGACTTTCCGGTGCTGGCACTATAAAACATGGAGCCTTAATTCCAGATTTACAATGATGAAGTGTGCTGCATGAACACTGCTTGGTGACAAGAAGCTCTGTGGCTGCAGCTGGCGAGTGGGCCTGGAGCACGGGAGCACGCATGGGCAAAGGGAGGTCTGATAAAAGCATCGAGGCTGAGAGCATCCAGTTGTTGTCAGGGCTTAACAATTCTGTACTAACGCTCAAGTGTTGTAATGCCCAAGTGTTTGCTGTAAAACCCAGAGTGGCCTGCAAGGTGCGAACTGCAGGGACTGAGCCAAGCTAGGAGAAGAGGTGATGGCCTTAAGTTGTGCCGGGGGAGGTTCAGGTTGAGTATTAGGAAACATTTCTTCTCAGAAAGAATGGTGATGCTCTGGCACAGGCTGCCCAGGGAGATGGCGGGGTCACCGAGCCTAGAGGTGTTCAAGAAAAGGGGAGATGTGGCACTGAGGGACATAGGCATGGGCTGATGGTTGGACTGGATGATCTTTCCAACCGTAACGATTCCACGGTTCTATGAAGTGGCATCATGAGGCTACTAGAACGCAGGATGTTCAGGAAGTCCCAGCCATAAGACAAGAAGATCTATGGAAAACCT
Organism: Numida meleagris; assembly: GCF_002078875.1. NCBI lineage: Eukaryota > Metazoa > Chordata > Aves > Galliformes > Numididae > Numida > Numida meleagris. The sequence continues at coordinate 1,421,581 of NC_034426.1, forward strand.
GCGAGCTTCATGGGGCCCTGATGGCCAGTGGTAAATCAGTGCAACGTGCATGGATTTGCTGCTCAGCATGTGCAAAATAAGGGCACTTTATGCATGGCATACATCTGTGAGCTTGGGGCTGTGGGGTGTGATACAGGGCTGCATGGGGGTGTACAGTAAGTGAGATGCTACAAACGGGACCCAAAGGAAAAAAGAAGATTAAATGAGGTGGGTGGCAGCGTTCTTTAACTCACGCAGCCCTATTGGTGATGCCCTCATGAACATGCCTTCTCCCAAATCACAATAGCACCCCTGCCCACCCATTGCAGTGGATCACCCAGTTTCACCTGCTGCCCGCTGGCCCTTGCATCCTGCTGCCCAACGTCCCCGCTGCCCATGCTGCCGGCACAGCAGCCCGTCCTGCAATCCTTGCCCTTCCACAGGATGCTGCAGAAGGGCAGGAGCGACTTCATTTTTCATAATGGGATAAGGGAAAAGAAACAAATGGAAGGAAAGCACAAAGGGGCTTAAATCCAATGCTTTAAACCGATGCCATTTTCGCAGTAATACAGTCATTAAGCACTTGTTTGATGGCACAAAAAGTAGGCCGAGATCTTTGCTAATACATTTTATTAATCAATACCTGCACTAGAAGATGGGAACAATTAAAGTTTTCCTCCTCGCTCAGACAAAGCAGCAGAAAGCTTGTGATCTACTTAAGGAGCCCGCCAGTCAATGGGAAGATGAAAAGACTTCTTCAGTTTTACTTAAGAGCTGAAATGATGTTCATACTTGGAGTGTTGAGGAGCTGGCTCTACACAGACGGTAAATTAGCAGCGACAGGGACGCTGCTGCCACTGCCGCGCCGCGCTGCCCCACCAATGCCGTAATAACTGGGAACCCACAGACGCATCCGTGAGTTCACTGAGCCTGAAAATAACCCCGGAGATGCTTCCTTCGCTGCGCGGAACGCTCTAATAGCTGAGCCCAGCAGAAAGGCACATTTACTGCCGATGTGCCTTATAAGGATAAATGTAAACCCGATACGCGCAGGGTTTGCTTGCTTTTTTATTAGAAATGGATTTTCTAGCTGCATCCGAGCTTCAGGATGTAGGAAAGAAGGCACGGGAACAAAAAGCCTCCTCCTGGGGCAGAAATGGAAGGGGAAAGCAGGCAGCCCTATGCAGAGCCATGTGTAGAGCTCCCCAGCCCACAGCAGGGACAGGTACAGGTGTCAAACCGAAGACTGTTCCAAAATGTTGTCGTTAGGAAAAAATATCTTATTCATACAATCATTAACAGAAATATAAAGGCAAATGACCTTTCCATTTCTATTCAGAGAGCTAATCAAGCCAACGCACCGGCCGAAGGAGAACATTTCTCCCTCGTCATCATTCTGGAAGTGCTGGGAATTGATTCACGTCATCCAGCCGACCTCTCACTGTGTGTCTGTTATCTGGTTCCACTCGGTACCAAGGCCGTGGGGCACCTTGTTGTGTCTGAACTACTTGCCAAAATTCAGAGCACCTCACCAGCCCTTCTCCAAGGCTCCCGCGTCTCACCCTGCCTTGGCACCTGGGATGTACCTCAGCGTGCCGCAGAAGGACGCAAGGCTCACACCAAAGCCAACGGCAGAAGAAGCAGAGGGATTCTGTTCCACTCCAGCCCCATCCGCACACCCAAAGCCCTCCACATGTGCTGATCTGGAGTCCTCTGGAAATAAAATCGTCCTAACACAGGGAACAATTTTTACTAGCTCCCCAAAAGCTATTTTTCTCTCTGCTAAGATTCTAACAAAACCCAACTTCTTTGTCTCTCGAGCTCCCTTGATCTCTTTCACTTTTAGCTGTCATAGAAAGTCAATCGGCTGCAACTCTCAGCTTGATAAAGACATGCCAAATGTTCTGATGTATCTTTAATGAGGAGGAAGATAAGACTCAGTCCAACAAGGTGCTGAACACTTTGACCCTAAGCTAGCAAAGCACTTAAATATCTGCTTAACTTTAAGCAAAAAGAAGTCCTTTTGAAGCTGATGGGGCTGCTCTGGCATTCAGACTTAAGCACGGTTCCTTCCATTCCGCTGGATTAGGGACAGAGGCTTTGAAGGGCTGAGCCACAGTTAGTGAGGAGAAAAGAAGTTGGAAATACTCAGCTGGCCCAGTGAAAGCCATGGCTGCAGAGTTCCCCCATCAATTGTGGAAAGTCCCTCTATTATTAATTATTATGTCAGTCATGTTGTATGTAGGGCTGTATGCATTATTGTTAGAGAGAGCAGGAAGGTTTATTTTCTGTTGTAACGTAACGTTTCATAAAGGGGATGGAACACGATGAAGGCTTGGCATTCACTTCCAAATAAAGGCTTGAACTTAAAAGAAGAAAGGGACAAACACAAGTAATACAAACAAAAATTAATGCTGGGAGGGTCACGGAAAGAGTAGAGCTGATACCGAAGCTGAGCTATTGTACCTGAGATTTGATTAATCACTCGATCTATAACCAGTCTGGATTATTCCAGGCATTACTGGAGGAGGTGTGCTTTGAGAATCTAATATAATACATGAGAGTCATGATGAAACTTTAACCTGTTTTGATAATAGAGCTTCACGTTCCACTCCGCACACACCTCTAAGAAAGGCTGCCAGATATTATCACGGTTAGTTATTAATCTATTTGTTCCCATCGAATCTCTTCTCTTTTTTTCCTCCTTTTTTAATAATTTGCTTTTTCTAAAGAGGAACCGATTTAATGTAGGAAAAAGCCGCAGCGTATCAAAATGGGAATGAAAAAAAACAGGTAAGGAGATAATGTTTGTTTAACAGGGGTGGAAGAGTTCTTTTAGAAATATTTTACACCACTTAAGAAGCACTGAGCACTATTTTATGCCTCTGCCTTAGGAATAAAAGCCGTAGTACGAGTCCAGCTGCACATACTTCAATGGCAAAGTGAGACTGCGGCAGAGGCATACAAATTTCTGTAGAAAGTGGCTCGGGTGGATTCTGCACCAGCAGAACTCCAGCAACCCGCCCGGCCCAGCACTGCGCCCAGTCCCATGGCCCCGCTCCCTCCGCCCAACGTTGGTGGTGTTGGGCTTGATGGCTATTTATTTAAGAAGCTGTAACGCATTCGTAAAGCCCTGCAATGTAAACAGCAAAAACCAAAACGTTAATCATTGCCGAGCCCAGCTTATCTGCCGACGGGATATTGCCCATCGTGTGCTAACAGTTGTTCTGCTCAGCAGCTCTGCGGCATTGCTGCAGGAGCTCCTGCCATCGCCCAGCCTGGGCATGGGGCAGCAGGCTGAGCCGGAGCTGGGCTCCTGGCAGGAAGCAAACACCGCCGCTCTGCCCTGCGCCCGCAGGAAGGCTGCCGAGGAGTCGCCGGCTCCCCATTAAAATACTGTTAGCGCAGCCCCGAGTTTTCTTCTTTTTAGTTCAAACGCTCGTCTGGGAGAGACAAAGGAACAAAGTGCTCGGGTCAGTGGCAACGTCTGACAAAGCCCGCGCTTCCCGGCACACACAGGGACAGCCCCACCAACTGCGCCGCGGTTTTTCTTCCCCGGATGACAAGGCAAAGGTCCTGATTAAAGGCCCTCTGGGGGGGACAAGAGATGGCCCAGGACTTCAAAGCGGACGCACTGCTGGACGGCGGGGAGGGCTTTCTTCTTCTCCTCGCTCCTTTTCAGCGCGGCTCCTGCTGGCTGCGGAGGGGCTCCTAATTGCATTTCACAGAGCCCCAACAAAACACGGGCCGCTCTCCCAGCCAGCGCTGACCCCGCAGCACGCGGGATATCATTTGCAGTTTCATGCCAGGAACAAGAAAGAGGTTCCTCACGTCGGCGAGCCTGCAAAGGTAATGGTGCAGCTCTTTGCAGACTGTCTGTGTGCTGCCGCATTGCTAGATCTGAACAAGCAGTGGTGGGCTTTGCTAGGAGTGGCACGGATGCTCCCTTCGTATTGCTTTGAGTGTGGGGAACACCCACCCAGAGCAGCGGGACACGGTCAGGTCTGATGCATGGACAGCCCAGCATGGCGTGGTGGCTGCCCAAGGATGGAACGTCTGCATGCCCAGCCAGACGGTGACATGGGGACACTTTGCTGGCCAACTGTGACCAAACCACACCCAGGTTGACCTAAACAACCCAGTGAAAATTCTCCCAGTGAGTCCAGAGCTGTGGGTCTGCTGATAAAAAAAGGTTGGGTTGAAGCCCTGCAGGTCTTTGGATGTAGAGGTTTAGGGGATGCAGAAGGAAGTGCCAAGCCAGAGGCAGTGCTGGCAATGCCACAGCTGTGCGGGCATCATGTGTGAGTTCAATCAGACACACACAGAACCCAGCAGAGCTAGTGCTTGGCCATCATACCTTCCATTTTTAATGACGAGAAAGGTCTGCATTAGTATGCATGAACAAAACACCATCTCATCCAAACCAAAAAAGTCAATATATTACTACCCCTTTAACATTCGATAGTCTCTCATTCCCTAATGAGATTTGCTTTCTCATTCTTCTTCGTTCGCATTCATATTTCAATCTGCAACCAACTCTCCTCGTTACAGGGTTAGCCGTGCATCGATCTGCCCACGCTGCCCAACACCAGGCCCCACGCAGTGCACTGACAACAGAGTCCATCCACACTCACTCTGCCTCAGCTCCCCGTGGCTGCTCACGCTGGGATCACACCCAGCACGAGATCAGCAGAGTTTCTGAGATCTGAGTAACAACTCACCCCGCCCCAGGTCCCTGTGTACACCAAACAGGCCCATGTTCTAACAGGACTATATGTATTTACTAACTGACAATAGTGGAAAGCCTCATATTCACATCCGTATTATAATAAATGCATTATAAATGAGTAAGTAGGAAACAGTAAGGAAATGATGTTTTACTTTTAAATGCTAATTATGGAGCCCTGGTGCAGTTAATGTGTAGGGTGTTCTGTCAATTTTTAATGTTTATGCCAAGTGTAGTCTTCAATTTAACATGAGCTTTTAATCCTTTGAGTACTAAATTGCCTTTTAATGCTTGCAGCACAACATTGTGTTTGCACAAAGTCAAGACTGAAAAATGAACACACTACAAGAGATGTGCATGTATGGAGGGGGGGGAAGCACAAAGGACAAGAGTTTTTTTTTAATGATGATGTTGGAGCATTACAAGAGGAAGGGAGTGCCTTCAGCGTGTACCTGGCAATGGTTCGCAGCAGCAAAAAGCTGAAGCGCTGCCGGTGATTTATTATCTCTGCTGAAGCATTTTCAGAAAAAGTTATTTCAGTCTCAAACAGTTTGCCCAAAAGCAGTACCAAAAATTCATGGTTAACACCCAGAAAGGGACCTTCGAGGAAAAGATGGTACAAGCCCCAGCCTGCTGCAGTTCATAGCATGGTTGCAGCACGCAACACGCAGGCACCTCCTAATACAGCCCAGTGCAGGTTTGCCTCCCAAGTCTGGTTCTCAGCAAACCAGTGCCCAGCCAGACACGCAGAGCTGGCTCTGGATGCCTTTGTCCCAGCGGGCAGGATGGAACAGCCTTGATGCTCCAGGCATGCTGACCCCACAGCAGCTTGGGCAGGGACCTGGCCAAACCTCAACCCCATTTCTGTCCTCTCGTTCCCAGCAGCTCCCACCTGCCCTCCTTTGCACATAATGGGATGTAAGGGAGCTAGGCACAGGTGCAGTCTCCGTGCCACGTCTGGTTCATTAGCGTATCTCAGCATCTTGCTTTGTTCCACTGCCATATCTTGATGTTATCTAAAGCTTTTTATGCAGTAAGAAAGGGATTACAAGGCTTATAATTTCCCTCATACACGTAACAAAAATAATAAAGCATGAAATTGCGGAGCTGTGACTGATTTTCTACAGAAGTTCAGCAACTTCCAGCAGGCTACAGTGGGGATGTGCACGGTGAGGTCTGTCTGTATGCATCTATATGTACGTGTATATGATTATAAACTTTTATATGTATTTTATACACATTAAATGCATCACACTTGAGTGAAAAGCGATAATAAAGCATCCATATAACTCTTCTGAGAGGATGCAGCGTGTTTGCAATAGATTTGGAATGCCACTGGCATTCTGTAAAACACCAGACAATTCCTGAACGGGTCCTGTTTGGATCCATTTACCCACATCTGCAAAACTGAGCTTGGGGGAATAAATACTTAGCAGGGCACTTCTGGTTCTTTGTGCACCTGCTCAGGGGGAATGTACCACCCCAGCAGCCCCACTCCCAGGCTAAGGCATCATTGGCCAGGACACAGCCCCAGCAGCCCCAGCTGGGTGGCTGGACTTCCCTGGAGAGAACCCAAGCACCACGCTGCGCTCCTGGATCATTGGAAATGAGCAAACCTCAGCATCGTCCAGAACTGGTGAGATCACAGAATCATAGAATTGTAGAATGGCCTGAGTTGAAAAGGACCATAATGATCATCTAGTTTCAACCCCCCTGCTGAGTGCAGGGTCACCAACCACTAGACCAGGCTGCCCACAGCCACGTCCAGCCTGGCCTTGAATGCCTCCAGGGACGGGGCATCCACAGCCTCCCTGGGCAACCTGTTCCAGTGCGTCACCACCCTCTGAGTGAAAAACTTCCTCCTAATATCTAACCTAAATCTCCCCTGTCTCAGTTTAAAACCATTCCCCCTTGTCCTTTTGCTATCCACCCTCGTAAACAATTGTTCCCCTCCTGTTTATACGCTCCCTTCAAGTATTGGAAGGCCACAATGAGGTCTCCCCGGAGCCTTCTCTTCTCCAAACTAAACAAGCCCAGCTCCCTCAGCCAGACCCCTGTTGCTCCATGAACACCATCAGACAGACAAGGCGACGCAGCTAATGGCAACAGAGCTGCACTCCTTCCAACATCCTACTGAAGGCCAAATGAAATTAAGCGTATGAACTATCTGTGCCATGATGCCTACTGTGATGGCCACATCCTGCAGTACTGGAGGGAGCCTGGCTGGCACCGCCATGCACTGGTTAAGGCCCTATGTGCTACAAATCCACATTTAAATGGATGCATGTGTAAATATTCTCAGAATATTCCAACTGCAAACTCCAGCATGGCAGTATCTTTCAAAAGCTGTGAATTTCACGAAATCATTTTTATGTCCCTAGCTTTGAATGAAATATCAATAGAGACCATCAGAAATACGACAGGCGTTGGCAGAGCCGGGCTACAGCAGCAGGGCAAGCCTGTGTTTCCTGAAGACTTTTCACCCATCAACTCACTGTAGTGAATATAGTATGGGAACATAAATCACATAATGTCAGATTTTGATCTCCTTTATTTTAGGGCAAATCCTGTGTCTGAGAGTGGCAAGGGGATAACTGGAGAGCCTGCTGGAAACCCAGCTTCCTCTGTGCCAGCCTTGCACGCAGGCTGTAAGCCTTTCAATTTCCTCATAAAAACTGTCATTGGGAAATTTCAATACCGCTTTTTGTTGCTGCTGCATCGCCTCGGAGCCTTAGTTATGAACTTAGATTCTTGATGTCTAAAATAAAAAGGCAGCCCCTGTCTCAGAGTTGCATTTTATACACAGTAAAACATTCATTGCCTTACTGAATCCAGGCTAATGCACGGCGCTTAGTTCCTAAAAGGGTTCACAGGAGGAAAAAAAGAGTAAACAAATAAATTAAACCCTAATGCTACATGTGAATTAAATACACACAGTGCTTTAACTACCTGGTGTTCTCCGTCTTTGCTGTTCACAGAAAGGAAACGAGAGAGCCAGGAGTTCCTTTGCTCATAATGAGGGCTGGATTCTTAACCCCACCATCCTTCAGGAGCTGCTTGTGTCTATCCCATGCACCTCCTCTGCTGAACCATCACCCTTCTTGTTCGGGTCTCTCCTATGATAATCTCCCTGCTCAGCTCCAGGTAACACAGTGCAACCCTTCTTCTACTCTCTGAGTTTATTTGCAGACGTAGCTGTCCATAAGAAGCTTTAAATATGTATTACAGTACAGCAAAACCCGTGTGGCCCACCAAGTCACGGGCTGGAAAACCAGTTTAGCTTCACAAAGGAGCTGGTATTAAAATCAGGGGCTCTGCAGTTCAGCCTGTCATGCGTTTTAAGACCTGTGAATAATAAAGGGGCACTGGTAATTTTACTAAAAAATGAAATTCCGTCATTTCTGCAGAATAAACAGAAAGAAAACAATGCATTAGCTATGCAATACTTCTCAGCCCCGCAGTTTGAATGTGTCATTAAAGACAGATTTTACCCATGAAAAATATTTTTAAGAAGTAATAAATACACAAAACTTTACATATACTTTTCATTTCCTTCCTGCATCCTCTCTGTGGGAGGTAGACTCAGATTAAGTTGGTATTGCCAATTCCTGCAGCCCCAGGAAGCTGGAGTCCTATTTCTTACAGCTCACGTATACTGTGCTCTAAACTAAATCCTACCTGCAAGTGTGAAATTAAGGACTATAAATCTTCGACGTTTCACAGATTTTAGAAATGAAAATAAGTAAAGAGGAGCTGGAACACAATCTGACTGCCAGCTCATCAAGTTCACGTTAACGTTTCCAGGCCAAAGATACACAGTAAGAACAGTTCCCTGATTTTTCTCTCCTGAAAGAGCGGCTTTATTACAAAATTCAGCTACGTACAAACTAGAGAAAAAATTATGGCTTTATTAGTTAAACGAGGAACTGTTTTTGAAGAAGGAGCACAGCACTATGAAGGGTAATGTGCAAATTGATGTGGATAACATCTTTGCTGACCTACGGCCTTGACAAACCAGTGTCAGCTTGTCCCTGCTCAACTCAAAGGAAGCAGCACCATCGATTTTGGGAAGGGATGAGCGCTGGTATGGCATCCCAACTGCAGGATGGTCACCCCGTGCCCTAGAGAAGGCAAAACAAACCCCAACATCCTGGCGACCCTGCACTCAGTAGTGGGGTTGAAACAAGATGATCTCTGCGGTCCTTTTCAATCCAGGCCATTCTATGATTCTATGATCCAAACCAAACCTCCAGGAGGGGAAAACAAAGTTGCTCACCAGCATCGGAATCCTGAAGTGTGGTATTAAACCCTGAGCAACAACTGCAGCTGTCCAAGTGTGGCCAAGTCTCCTTCCAGCCTCCTCCAATGACAAAACTGGAGCACCTCAGGCTTATCGCTTCCAATTCTATCTTGAACAAAAATACCACAAAATAATGGGATGGGGTGTTCTTTCTGGTGTACTGCTTTCAGCTGTGATTCCCCAGAGTGATGGCATCGTGCTGGCGTAAATAAGCAGCCAGGTATCACAGCAATAATTTTAAACCGGGTGCTGCTTAATAAAAAAAAAAATACACGAAACACTACTAAACTAATTCACAGAATGCATACATTCCGGTCATCGGAACAATCTCAGCCTTGAAAAGACACAACATGACAGCAGACAGCTGCAAAACATCCACCCACCCTGTAGGACCATCGACTTCCCCGGCAGCGCGCTGGGGACGGCTCTGACCCAGCTGGTAGCGCGATGAGAGCTGTCAATTAGGCCTTGTAGACAAGCCACCAAATTCTCAGAAACACACAACTCCAGCAAAGGATATTGCAAGGTTACCAATAAAAGACAAGTCCTAAGGGTAATACTTGAGAGCGGTTCCTCGGCTGGTAGCCGCTGCCTGCTGCAGAATGTCACTCACGGAAAGTCACGAGGCCTTGATAGGCTTCACAATTCCCCATCAGTTCTCCAGCTGCTTGGCTAATCAGATATTATTACCTCCTTTGTGCTTTCTTTCCCGACCCTCTCTCTCTCTCCCTTTCTCTGGCAAGGTTGTTGTAAAAGGACTCAGTAATGATTCCTATCTAAATATTTCACTCACAATACAAAGGTCTGTATTTTGCATACCGTGGAACTTTTGTTGCTTTGTCTTTCTGACAAAAAAGCTTCCCAGGCTTCCGGGAATAAATACTGATAATTGTACCGAGCCTCAGCACAGCATGTTGGATAGGAAACCACACAAAATCGAGCTCAAGTGCAGCAGTCATTGAGGAAGGGACTTCAGCATGCCAGCACTGGCAGCTCAGGTTGGGGACCCTCCATTTTGGGCTCAAGGTTGCATCAAAAGAACTTAGTGTGACGCGTGGCAGCCCTATCAGGCTGTGCCTGCCACCTGGTCACCAAAGGTCCGCTCCTGCTGCACGCTGGGACAGGAAGGAATGTTTCTTTCTTGCCTCTAAAAAAAAAAAAAAAAAAAAAAAAAAATTGCCCAGGGAGATGGTGGGGCCACTGTCCCTGGAGGTGTTCCAGAGTCACGGAGATGTGGCACTGAGGGATGTGGTCAGTGGGCACGGTGGGGGGGGGTTGGGGTTGGACTAGATGATTTTAGTGGTCTTTTCCAACCTTGAATCTATGATTCTGTGGTTTCACACGGCTTGCTGCCAAACTTGTTTAGGGCCAGCCTGCACATTCTGTTGATGTTACATGTCTCCATTCGGTCAGCATGTTGCCATTGCTCCTTCAGAGAAGATGCAGGTCCATGCTAAGAGCTTTCCAAAATCTTCCCTTTTGATTTAAAATCGTGCCTTCCCTGTGTGCAGAACACCAATATCTTACATTTGCCTGATGTGGAAGGCAGTAAACTTCTGGTTTCCAAAGCCAGGCAAATTGTTCTAGTTCATTTTCTTTCCTAGTTCCCTAACAAGATGAACCTGGTGCCTTTAAAACCCTTTGCAAAGGGGAGGTCCCAGCGCTTGGAGCCCCCTCTCCTGTATTTGAAGAGCACCTTCACCACCCAACAACTGCCCTTTGTTGAGCTCAGCTCGAGCCAACACTTACAAGAGCCCTCAGAATGGGGACTGGCCAAGTCCCCGTGTCCCCGTGCTACACATGGACACGCAGCCCCAGTGCGTCCGCACGGCTCAGCCCGCAGACAAAGCGGCCTTCTCTCCGCAGGACGTGTTGGCTTGGGCACGCAGCCATGGCTCCCTGCTCCTGCCTGCGGTGTAGACAAGCCGAATGTGGCTTCCTATGGAAATGAGTGGTAAATTATTAATATTAATAACATCTATAAACAACTGGTGACAACTTCAAGTGGCTTATTGTGTAATACGCACAAGGCATCTGTTCATTATCATCTACAGGACGTTCCTGGCGTACTTAGCAGCTCACCCCCAGCGCCTGCACAGCCTTGTTGCACTCTGAATTCAGCACCCAGAGCTCTGCATCAGCTCAGCCCTGTGTACACCAGTGCCCATCTTGGTGCCCATGTCCCCACTAGCAGAGCCAGCATCACATCACTGCAGCTGGTTTCTGCACGCAGCGATTGAATCAGTGGAAATTTGTCTCATTCAGAGACACACGTGGGAAGCCATTACCTATCCATGCCGTGGTTTAAGGCAGGAGGGAAGCATCCTCCAGCTCAGCACTAACCTCTGGAAAAAGAGTGAGAAAGGGGAAAGGCAAATGGAAGTGTAGGTACAGGATTCTGCAAAGCACTGCCATACGTTTATTATGTCAAAGAGGGAGTAAGCCATGATGTTACAATTTTTCTGTCAAGGACAGTGATAAAAACCTCTCCTCACTCCGAGCTCTGGGATTTACAGCACAGGTTTCCAACCTCCAGAGGCTAATTATTTCAAGCCGTCCTGCAGTGCACCCTGGGCAATGCTTTATGAAGTCACTCCGTGTGGCTGAACACCCGGTGCCTCGCCGGCCTCTCGCTGTCACGACGCAGAGACGGACTTCTACTCCATGTAGCAATTTTTAAATAGAAGCGGATGATTTTTCAAGTAATTATTAGCAAAAACGTCAAGCAGAAAGGCAGAGACTGGCGATCCCACTGAGAGGAACCACTGAGGCAGAAAATCCGTGCCGGAGGATGCTGGCTGGCAGACAGGCACTGCTCCTGACGTGGGCCCAAACAAACACACGGCTCCTCAGCCCTGGTCTTAATCTCATTTCCTGATCTGAGAAGGGCCCAGGAAACCCAACGCTTTCACAAAAATTGTTTCTTAATTGTCGTTGGCAACCTCATCCGCTACCTTCAAAGGAGCAGTTAATGGTATCTAAACAGATAGCGGTGATACCACAGTGAGCCAAGGAGCCGCTCCTGGCTCTCTCTCACAAAGACCGATTCTCAAATTACCAGATGTTTTCTTTGTCTTTGGGAAAAGGAAAAAAAAACAGCAACCTTGAGGCCTTCCCTGAAGGAGGGCTGAGTTACAGAGGGTGCAGCAGCCGAACAGCACGCAGCACTGCACCCACGCTGCTGTCTGAGCAGGGCCCCACAGGCCATGAGCAATGTCCTAGCTGGACATTACTTCACTGCATTGCACATGGAAAAGAAGAATGATGTTTGGGGTTAAACCACCAGAACACAGCCATGTAATAACCTTCTGCACATCCCGGCATATTATTACGTCCGCCAAAGACCCAATCCCACACTGTGTCAATGGGGAAAACAGTTGATCTTTCCCCTTCTCCTGCTGTCTCATTTTCTCCACTAACTTCACAATTACTTTCAGACATTAACTAATGCTTTTTATGTCTTTAGCAATGATGCCCAAAGACTGTCTGCATAACCATACTGCAAATAAATGACCGACAGCAGCAATGCTCTTAGAACCAGACGGCACCAAAGCTGAGCCATACCCTGCCCTTCTGGGGCTAGTTCCCAATTTGGGCCACATATAACACCTAAACCAGAAACATCTCCAGGCTCGGAGGGAGTTAAGACCTATGTCAAACCACATGACAACACCCACCCCAAGCAGATTTAGGACTACAAATGAAATATGCAGGTTACTCTGAAAGTAAAAGCCTCCTATTTATTTCCATACAACAGATAGAAAGAGCACAACAGCACTATTCTTAGCTATAAAACGCTATTTTTCAACACAGTCACCACCATTCTTTTCACCAGTGATGAACAAGAGCCTGCATGCCGTGCTCACAACAGTCTGCATGGCCATCTGGTGGACGGTTGGTCGGTTGGAGTGGATGATCTTGGAAGTCTTTTCCAACCTTCTACGATTCTATGATATGGCTTATCTCCCACGTCACTGTTCCACTGCTGAAACACACCACACTCTCCTCACTGTGCTGACATCCACTGTTTGGTCTCCATAAACGTTCAGCAAGCGTCAATGAATGTCACTGGGTGCCATCTTTTTCCACATGGAGGAATTCAGTGACACACCTTTGCTTCATACGCACATCCATGTCTTAGAGACCTTTTCCAGCCTTAATGGTTTTAAGACTCTACAAACAGCCCCAGCGACCCAGCTGGCTCCAGTGTGAGCCTACATTTCAGTCAGGTCAGACTGGGTGTCCTGAAATTCTGGGTGTCTGCAGAAATAGCTGAGCCCACACAGCTGCTCTGCTCACTAACAGCGTCCTCTCTGAAGCTCCTTCCAATTTTAGCAACCCAAATGCCAGAGGTGGTTCAGGTTGTAAACAGCAAGCAAAGCCAGGCCCTGTGTGCCTGCCTAGCCTATGACTCAGGGCTGGGAAGCCTGTTGCCATTTAAGCCCTCTTAGCTTGAGTTTCTGGCCACGCTCATCTGACTGGTAAATGGCTTACTGCTAAACAGCGGGGACAGGCTTCTGTTCTGATGAGGAGTAGTTTTGGTTCAGGGCAAGTCTGCTCCCACTGTTTGCTTGACCAAAGTCACTCAAACTAAAACACATGGTTCATATGGACCTTTGTTTTACAAATTGCTTTCAATTGATACCTTACTTTAGTCCTAAATTAAGCCTACAATGGTTTCTATTGTTGATTTTCTTATTACATTCAGAACTAAACAAAACAGATTTGCAGGGGATTGCCTATCCCAAGCACAGCATGCAGGTACCTCCATAGCTCCTGGTGCTCCTAGAAGAACCAGATGCTTGCAGAAATGTTTTTGAGGATTGAAATTGTGATCAGTTATGAGTTTAGCCCTGAAAAATGATGTCTGGCTGGGTCGTGCTGGGCTGGTAATGTCCTCCTGGGACAGCCACTCGTTTCTGGAGATGGCTTCACTCAAGCTAGAAGATGCTGGACGACAACACCTGATCTGTCTTCCTGTCTGGAGTGGGCACCATGCAGGAGAGATGAAGTACGTCCAGGCGTTCCAGCTGGCACATGCCCTTGTGGCAAAGATGCCACGACTCCAGGCAGGAGCTGACTGAGGGAGTACCCGAGGACATGGGGCAGGGCCACTGCCCAATGTCCCCACGTTGGCACCTCTGGGCTCCTACTATGGGACCGCTGCTGCGCTGGGAAAGGGAGGAAGGGAGGAATCCCCTGAGGGGCAACCTACAGAGCCTACAGGTAAGGCATAATGCAGCCAAGCAAAGAGCCACCAGTAACATACAATCAAGCACAGCAGTCCAATTACTAAATCATGGGGCAGAGATACTTATGTTAGTCACAGCATGTTGTCGAAAAAGTTACTGGAAATCAACCTGGAGTTGTTTTCTGGGGAAACTGAGTGATACTAAGACAGACCACAAGCTTCACACTAGGGACACGAGAGTGTTCTGAGAGAGGGTGATAAAGAACAAAACTAGACCCAAAACCAAGCTCTCTTCTCTATTGTTATGGTTCATTAGGGGAGAAAGAAAAATGAAAACCAGACAAGGCCCTGAATCTTTGCATTATTCCAGTTCAGAAGGAAGAACAACATGCAGTGAGCATGCCCAGGGCCACCAAACTTCAGCAACAAACAGAAGAGCCGACACGCTTTGGCAGAAAGGCAAAGTAATATCTTACAACAGGAACGATCACTAAGACCTATCTAAGACTTCACTCAGATCAGTCTGATGACATCTGGTGAAATTATTTTTGGGGCAAGGGCATCATTCTCTGGATAAAAGCCTCAGTATTGGGATGACATCAAATGTCCTTGTCAGGATCGTGATGCTCACGTGCAGCTGACCTAAAACGGGAAGTATGCCCTTGACATCCGACCCTTGCAAATGCAAAGGCAATTTTACTGAGGGCATGAATAAAATAAACTCTCCTTGACAGGCTATGGGAAGGGACAAGACATGAAGTGGTTTGTGCTGTCCTCTCTGTTAGCTAAAACCCTTTGGACTTTGCTTCCACCTCACTGCAGAAGGCTGCTGATGCAAAGGGTGATATTTGCCCGCAATCTTTCCCTGGGAAGTAATTAGTTTCCATTTAGAGGGATGACAAATTGATCGGGCAGGAATCTCACTGAGCTCTGAATTGAAGCTAAACTGTGATAGCTCCAGCTCTGGCAAGTTGGGTTTGTAAGTCTGTCAATGCATTTTACAGTTTCAAAATTCAATCACCCAACAGCAGGAAAGACTTTGCTTTAAAAAAAGACTACAGATGGTCTTGCTTTCCAAGTCAGCCACTGAAAGTCAGAACTATTTTTTTTAATAGAATCTAAAAAAAAAAAAAAAAAAGACGATGAAGAAGGGGGGGAAGAGCCACCAAAGCCTACACTTCCTCCTGCAAGTTCATTATCGCCTCTCTAAAGCATGACGGTGGTGTGAAATGGGTTAGACGCACGGATGCCTCTGTTAACGGCCAAAGAAAAAAAAGTCGCACATCATTAGGAATGGAATAAACGATACCGAGGCACAGAGCAGAAATGATTTGATTAGCAATTTCCAGTTTTGAAAAGACCTGGAAGAGAACCAAATGACTATACAGAAGGTGTGATGGAGTTCTTAATTGCTGTAACTGCACAGGGAGACTCGATGATTTGTGACATATAATACAGCACAGTACGCTAACGCTAATAACTGTTAATTAACTGCAGCAATGATATACTCTCAAAATGCACATACAAGTTACCATAATTTCTAGATTAAAAGCTGCAACGTTAGAAGCCAAAGGCGCAGGGAAGGCAGCGCAGAGGGAGACTGGGGGAAAAGAAGGAGGTGCAGAGCGAGACGGAGCATTTCTCCTTTTTTTGAAACCCCCTCTGAGAACAGCTGACATCTCACCCGGAGCAAAGCGGCCAGAAAGCACACAGGAAAAAAAAATAATGCTCCTGCCGAAATGCGAAACGGCTCCTGAACGAGCCTCTCCCTCCAGAGCAGCAGTTATTAATTCTGAAAGGCTGCTGCTGCACCAGGCCATCTGGCTGCGCCGTAAAGAGCACAGTGGCTGCTGCTGAGCTAAGATTCCTGTCGGCTCCCGCTCGCCCTAGTGACATTACTCACTCGCAAATGTTATCACACTATTTTCTCCCCCATCACTGCTGTTTGTGAGTTGCTTTTTTTCACTTGCAGGCGGCTCCTTGCACTGGCCCATGCAGGAAGGGCTTTGCTCGAGCTTACGGGAAGCACTGCGTACAGGGGATGCCCAGAAGCTGTCCCCACTCCAAGCAGCGTGCGGGGCTGGGAGGCGGCATCAGGAGAAGCTGTGGGATCACAGCCTGAGAGAGCCTAGCGGGGCATCGTGCGGTACCCATCAGCTGCCTGGAACTGCTAGAACATCTTCAGATCAATAGTAATAAAGAAGAGGGGAAGCCAGGTATCGGGTGTGCAATGAGCAAGGCTGATCCTGTTGTTCCTGCAGAGCCTTGAGCCAGCCCCACAAACCCTACGGGCTTCTTTGAGCTTCTTTTGACCACCACAAACCTCCAGGCAAGCTACTGAAATGCTACAGTCACACTGACCTTGTGCAACCCAACTGTACCAACGTCAGTTGTACCAACCCAATCGTATCAGTGTCAACTACCCCACGGATGGGAAAGGCAGGAGGCTCCGTTCTGCCCCTGGTGCATCCCTCGTGGTGTGCTCCTTTGGCAGCACCAAAGGAAGCCAAGCAGATGTCTGCCTTGGAGGCTTCACACCACCGCGGGAAAAGTTCAACTCTACTCCCTTTGGTGAACAGTGGAAGAGCAGAAAGCAAGCACACAATCGAGTGGAACACCTACGTTTCATAGCGTCACTGCTCACTGCTGTGCGCGGGGACACAAAAGATGGCAAAGAGAAGAACACGAGCATGGAGCAAAGAGGGAAAAAAAAGGACTAACAGACTTGCTCAGCCTCTATATCCTCTGCGTTCGCACCAGTGCGATGTGTTGAGAGCATGTGTGAAGTCTATCTATCATTTTAACATCGAAGTGCCTTGAAAAATATTAAGGGTAAACTTCGCTGTCATTCCAACATATGGCAAGACACCGAAATACAGACATATTCTGAAGAAACTGGAGAATTTGAATGAACTCTTTCTTTCACTGAAGAGCGTACTGGCTCTGTATTTTCTGGTTTTACATCCACCTCTTTGACCTCTAACATTCTTTTCTAGTCCAGTTTCTTTCAGGCTAACGAACCAACCCTCCTTGGCACCCCCAGCAGCACAGTATGCGCACGCATGGTGGAAAGAAACAAAAAATCCCAAGCTTCAATCCACGTCCTATTAAAAGAATTGACTTCCATCTACCAAAACAAGATGGTGCCGCTTGTCTTAGGCTCCTACAGCACTCTGCCCAAATGAAAATACATTTTCACCCTTTTCCTTGGAAGCAGAATGACACTGCTGGGACAGCCCTTCCCCTCTCCTCACCTCTGCTTCCTCTGGGGCTCCAAGCTGTCACATCACTCCCAACCCCACTCCCACGACCACAGCCTCTAAATAACATTGCCACTTCTTTACCAGCTCACACAGAACTTTAAAACCGATTTAAATCTGAAATGAATGCTGTGAATATTGGTCCATACGCAAGTCAGACATTTAATAACCCCCATGGGAAAGAAAAGCTTCTGTAACTGCTCAAATGCATCCTGTGGGGATGTCAGCCTGGAGTGAAAGATTCTTAAAGACTTTCTCTGTGACAGCATCACACCCTCTGAGAGTCCCAGGTGCCATTAGGGGGGAGGAGGGGGCTATGGCACACTTGAAGAATGCGAGATTAATCAGCCTCAGGTACTAATGTTTTGCTTTCAGATGTAAAGGATGAGGCACTGAAATTGCATGATTTCAGAAAAGCGAGTGTTCATAAAGCATCGGGCAGCCTGCTCCATGCAGAACCTTCTTTTTGGGGGGTTCTGGTGCCCACGCCATCCCACGTACGATGTGGGACCAGCATGGGGCTACAGCAATGCGGTGGGCGCCGCTCATTTTATGGCAGAAAACACCTTTCACACCTGATGGGACATGGGAGGTGAGGGGGTCCCTCTCAAGTCTTTCCCACCCTGAATCCAGGCTTTGTCACAGCACTGCAAAAAACAAAGACTCGAACAGGACAGCTTGGCACCTGCCCCAGTGTGAGGGGGAATTAGGCTTTCCAACTTGCATTTTTTGCCTTTGAAATGTTTCCTCCATAATTAAAAGCAAATTTTTCTTGTCACAAGACAGAATTCCTTTGTGCAGAAAACCGAAGCCAAGCCTATACATTACTTACTTCTCTCTTTAAGCCTCAGCTTTCCCAGAGATTAAATGCCCGATAAACCCTCCCTAAGCCGGGGCTAAGGGCAGGGCTGCCCTCCGAGCCCGAGCCAGGAGTTTCTCACTGCAAAACTGCAACAAAGCCTGGAGGACCGACCTTGTCCGTGGGCTTTCCTGTTTCCCCTGCTGCTGGAAAACTCTCCTGCAGCCCACAGCCCTGCGACAGCCGCACACGGGGACTTCTCATGTTGGATATTAGGATGAATTTCTTCTCAGAATGAGTGGCCGGGCACTGGCACAGGCTGCGCAGGGAGGTGGTGGGGTCACGGTCCCTGCAGGTGCTTAAGGAAGGGGCAGAGGTGCTTAGGGCCGCGGTTAGTGGGCATGGCGGTGGATGGTTGGACCGCATGATCACAGAGCCCTTTTCCCACCTTAATGATTCTGTTATTCTCTCTGTATTTCTGCACCTCTCTGTACCGCAAGCCCTACCCAACCCTACCAGCGACCACCTCTGCCCTGGCCGAGCCCCACGTGCACTCCACCACGGCTCAGTCCCACCGCGAAATCCCAGCTGACACATCCACACCGAGGGAAAACCCCTCCAGCGCGGGAGCGCAGCCTGCTCGAGCCGCGTGAAGGACTGCATCCTTCACTCCCTGCAACCGCAGAGGTATCTGCCGCCCCAGATGGAAACAAACATTTTTTATTAAGATCTGCTTTAACCAAAAGCATATATAAAACAAAAGGGAGAAATATTTGAGGTTTGCGGTGGCTGGAGCCCGCGCGCAGAAAATTAATGCTTTGACATAGATTTTGCGCTTAATCTTTTGTGGCAACTTTTTTACATTTGTAAGAGTTATGGATTTTAAAAGTCACAGCTAAGATTGCTTAATGAGCATTCGCCACCCTGGAAGTGGAAGCGGGGCTGATGTGGTTTAGTCAGCTGTTAGCTTTATTGCCTCTCTTCTGTACTAAAAGTGACAAGTTGAACACATTATAGAGAGCTCAGATGTGTTATGTAGATGAAGCCTGCAGCAATATCTGCCTGCTCTCTATTATTTATGATGTCTATATAATACAATGGACTGAGATTTAAGCCATTGTGATGCAGTTTGTTTTCCAGGGTTCTAAAGTACAGCACATTTTACAGAGAATTGCATCTCTGTTACATATTAATCAAATCCATCTTACATGCAGCTCTTACACTGTAAACTAAAGGGAAAGAAAGATTAAAGCGCTTGGCTTTTCCTCAGCTGTCAAGGACTGGCAATAAAATAATAATAAGGGCTTCTAAATAATGTGTGTGTGACAGGCCTTTGCTCGGTTGTACAGTCCTTTATGGAGGTTAACTACAAAATAAGTTCCAGTGAGTGATTGAGAACAGGCGAGCGTGTAACGCCGTAATGCCGAGCCCTGCATCATTCTTTGCAAAGTTCATTTGCAGAAATTCTCCCAGCTCGGCGCGGCAAAGTTGTCGCTGGCCCAGGCGTGCTGCAGGGGTGCGAAGACGTTAACTCCTTGCGCCCGCTCCAAGCTCCTGCCCTTATGAACCCGCTTCAGCTGTTGCCTATTAAAACAGAAAACTGCACTCTGGCAACAAAAGTCGGCCTTGCTGGGCTTTTTATTATTATTATTATGGAAGTCATGGGAAAGTTGTTTTATTATAAAACATATAAAACTCTGCAGAGGGCTGTGGTTTTGGATTTTTCTTTTCCATCATTAGCTGTGGTTTCCAAGATCAAGAGGTGGAATTTTTAACAAAAGCCTGAATCACTGGAAGTTTTTAAGATGGTACAGATTGTGGGATTTATTGGATTTTTTTTTTTCCTGTGGCCTTTCTTCCATTGCCTTTTTCTGCCTTTACGTGTCCCTGTGCCAGCTCTGCCTTACAGCCCCTGGGCAGAGGGCTCAGCGTGCAGGTGGGCAGCACCCCCAGCTGATTTACAGGGAGCACGGGGCTGCTGGATGCAGTAGGGACTGTCCCCAGTCATGGTGACCAGGCTCTGGGCTCTGGTACAGGTGTTCTATGTGACCACAAGTGTCCATAGGGCAGTCCAGCCCCTGCCAGCTGCCGTCACTGCCACAGAATCACAGAATGGTTTGGGTTGGAAGGGACCTTTAAGGTCATGTAGTTCCAACCCCTGCTATAGGCAGGGACACCTCCCTCTAGACCAGGTTGCTCACAGCCCCATCCAGCCTGGCCTTGAATGCTTCCAGGGAGGGGGCATCCACAACCTCACTGGGCAACCTGTTCCAATGTCTCACCGCCCTCACAGTAAAGAATTTCCTCCTAATATCTAGTCTAAACGTACCCTCTTCCAGTTTAAAGCCATTTCCCTTTTTCCTGTTGCTACATGCCCTTAAACAAAGTCCCTCCCCAGCTTTCATGTAGCCCCCTTCAGGTCCTGGCAGGTTGCTATAAGGTCCCCCCGGAGCCTTCTCTTCTTCAGGCTGAGGAGCCTCAACTCTCCTCAGCCTGTCCCCATAGCAGAGGTGCTCCAGCCCTCTGATCATCTCCATGGCCCTCCTCTGGACCTGTTGCAACAGCTCCATGTCCTTGCATCCAGGCCCCAGAACTGGATGCAACTGTCAGCAGAGATGGGGCCACGAGGGCAGCAGGGAACCCAGCAGCCCCCAGCCATGTCTGGGAATCTCACGTGTAGGAGATGGGGCTGGACAATTCAGTTCCAGATTAAGAGCATTGCAAAACTCTATTGGTTGTGAAATCCAGGAGCTGCTGCTGCTGTGAATCCATTGTAAAGATCTGGCTACTGGAAAGAGTGGAAATTGAGATCAGGAGTGGTATTCAGGGTGCTCGGGTGGGGGCTGGCTCACCCGTAACCAAACACCGAAATTTGAGGGCTGCTGACACCAGGGAAGGACCTCATGAAATCAGAGGGAAGAGTCACTCTGGGCTTCAGGGCACCACCTGGTTACTGAGCAGGGATGGGCAGAACTCCCCTCCTTGCTCACGGCAGCTCTGCAGCCCTTCCCACCACCCCCACCATGCAGAAACACCATTTGTTTCCTTGCTGATCTAATACACCAGGGCAAATTCAATGTTAGCTCTCCAGGAACTGCCTTCAAATGCTGTTACACACCTCCCGTGGGGCAGGGTGGTACTTTCAGTGCACCGTCATGAAAAGATGACGATTTCTCATATTTTCTGTTATCCCCTTTTCCATGGAGCTGCTGGAAACCTGGGGCTGCATTTCTCAGCCTGTTTGCCACAGCGGTGCCACGGCCCTTAAGAAATGTAGTTCTCAGTAACACTACAACATACAGAAGAGAGGAAACGAGCCTTCCTTATGGTGTACCAGCTTACATCTGGAAGTCAGCAAACAGGCACGAATGCCCTGAGCACTTGGCTTGTGGGTTTTTATGTGTCTTCCAGTTAGCTGAACCTTTGCAGAGCGCACTGTCAGACCCTTACTCCTGCTGTGACTGCGCCTCAAATAGCCACAGCTCCCCGCGTGACTGCCTGGACAACTTCCATGACATTGGCATTTTTCCTGAGAGGCTCTGAAATTCCCAGACTCGGGAGGCCAGGCTGGGCTCTGAGCTTCCATTTAAAACACAGAGCAAGGAAATGCTGCTCCCTGTGATTCCAAGCCGAAGCTGGACCATGCACGTGGCCCAACCTCCCCCCAAACCAACCGTGTTAAGCAATTCTCCATCCCCTCAGGGCTGTCAGCACTGAGCTCTTCCACTCGCTCAAAACCATCTCCCACCTCTGGCTGCCTCTGGCCACATCCACTGGGACACAGATGAAGTCTCCCTCATGGAGCTGTCTCGGCGTCTGATTTTCCCCAGTGAATGGGAAAATGCATTTTGGAAATGGATCAGAACTCCACTGAGGGAAAAATGACCTTTCCGCCACCTCAGCAGCTCTGAAAGGTTCCTCAGCCCAAATATGGGCAGTTCCTGAAATGCAGCTTGGCATCAGAGAGATGCCATGCGAGCCCAAATTGGTAACTGGGGGACAGTCATGGCCATTCCTGTGTAAGCAACACTTAAAAGGATAAATTAGAGCTGGCCGGATATAGGGGCGGGCTGGTTCCCTTCGCTGTACATGGAAAGTGGCCTTCGTGCCACCTGACACTCCGAGATCACTTCTCAGGCTATGGGAAACGAGCTGGGAAAACACCAGCACAAACCTCCTGTGGTTCACATGCCTGCGTCAGGCAAGCCATGCAGAAAGCAAAGGCAAACTTTTCACCCCCCTTCTCCCCAGCCCTGAGAAGGCAGCACAGTGCTCGATTCAGCAGGGGATTTACCGTGGGGCTGGGAAGCACTCACTGTTAACCAGGAACCTGGCCTGACCGCACCTCCTTACAAACCCACACATGGACAGCCAGCGGTGTGTGCCAGCAGGGCTGTAAGTCACAGCGCAGGTTTGCTGAATGAGCTCGGGACCAGCTGCAGCCCTTTACTCCCTCAATAACACACTGATATGGGCACATTTATTTTCCTGTTGAAGCAGCTCACGGAATAAATGTGCATCCCATCCAAGGAGAGATTACTGCGGGAGCAGATGTATGCTATACTGCAAATAGTAAACTTATGGAGCCCTAATCCGATACAATACAATTTAGTTTCATGCAAATCCTTTGCAGAAAGTCCCACGGAATCCTTTGCAGCACGGAGCCCACTCGCTGGCTGCAGCAATGCATCTCAGTCCTGCCACCAACTCCAGCGGATGGGATCGGAGGTGAAGCCACGCGGAGCTCAGGAGCCCAGGCAGCCGTGTCTTCTTTTAATTGGAGACGAACAATAAGAGGGAAGCAAATTTAATGAGAAACGTAAGGGCTTCCTGTTTTACATCCTCTGCTTTAAATCTTAGCTGGGAATCAGCACATGGCGCTGCAAACAAAAAACGCCCCTCGCCAATTGCAGCACGCTGCAATCACTGCCTTGCTGGATCTTGCTGTAAGCAGTCAATAGCCCAGTGCTATGTCTTGCGCTGATTATTCAAGAGCCATTATGATATCAGTGAATGTCTCTGATTGCATTTAATTCGAGTGCGCAATATATTTTGAATTCAACTTACTCTAGCAATCCCCAGCTCCCCTCCCCCAGAGACCACGTAGAACCATGCGGGTCACATCCTGAGCTGCAGGTACCGACTGTGCAATTCCTTCCTCTCCTAGGGCCTTTACAACCTGCGCCCGCTGCCCTGCCAGCAGGAGGGGTGACCCCGCATTTGTGCTGCTCATTGCTGCCTAATGACCATTAAGGACAGTGTGGGGCTCCCACCTGCTGCCAGAGCAGCACAGCTCGCTCCCAGCAGGACGCCGGCACTTGGTCTTCTCTCCTCCTTGTGATTGGCTTCGGGCGTGCTCACAGCCCCAAAACAGCCTGGGAGGCTCTCGGGGCTTCAGTGACTGTGGGGGTCCTGCTCCTCCCAGGTTAGCAAACAGGGGTGAGAGCAGAGGCCACGCGAGCGTGCTTCCACATCAGCCACGGGCAGCTGTAGCGCGGGCTAAAGGTGGACACGGGTTAAATATGGCGGGGCACACGGGAACACTCACCCCAACGTTGTGCAGGTCTAAGATGCGCACGACCTGCTCACGCACAACTCAGCTTCTCCGTGGGCAGATCCCAGCCCTGTGCTGCACTGCTCCCGAGCCACTGGGCCTCAAGTTCTGCCCCAAACTCCTACGGTCTGCTCCTTGGCGGTGTCTGCCCTACAACCCAACCCCACGGCGCTCACAACCAGGCAGCGAGCCCCAGCTCCCTCCGCACAGAGGGACCAAGTCTACACCCCCTGCTTCTGGTGCAGTATGGGGCAGGGACCACAGAAAGCAGCTCGGCGGTGCTGGGAGGCCCTCGGATAGCATAAATAAGCGGCTCCCTGCCAGTCGCTCCAGCTGAGGCCGCGGCATATCTGTATTTTCACACCAGCCCATTGTACATCTCTGCCTCGCACTTCCCTGGAACAGCAGCAGCTCAGCCCCGCACTGCAGTGAAGTATTAACTCATACTGAACACAGTTTGTCTCCGAGGACCCTCCTGGCCCCTTCGTCATCCTGTGCTGACATTTTAATCGCGCTTTTGTGGGAGCCGGCTGGCAGTTTGTCATCGGGAACGGCGCGGCGAGGGGCCAGCGCGGGCCGCGCGCCGCGGCGGCTGCCGAGGGAAGCAGCCCATTCTGACAGACTGAGCAATAATCTGAACTTACTGCGCTGAGCCTGTGGGACACCAGCCGGGCCGCTTTATCTTCTTCATTAAAGTGCGCTCAAAAAAAAAATCCATTTTCCTTTAAAGTCTCAGGAACAGATGGAGTAAAATTAATTGCGCCATTAAGTCCCGATAGACAATACCAGAGTGGTTTTCTTTCAACAGTGCATGTGTGTTACAAAGTGCTCTTCGTAAAAGGCAATTACTGCAACATTTGCCATAAAATAAAGGTTGCTTTAATGGGCAATAAACACAGGCTTCAAATTTTGTATGAAATGGGTCTCCAAAGGGCGCTGTTATAGGCAGCTCAAAGGCACAACTGACTTTAGTATTTCTGCTCTGGCTCCAGCTCAGCTCGCTCGGAGAACAATGATTTCCACCCTTGGATATTTTCTGATGGAATTATGCACGTGGTGCCGGCTCGCGGCCGGGCGCGGCGATCCAAGCTCTGCCAGCCAGGAAATGGCGGGGCGGCCGTGGGGCCGGAGCAGTGCCGTGGGGCGGAGGGCAGGAGATGGAGAACAAGGCCGGTCCTCGTGCCGAGCTTCCCCACACCGCATCTCTGCCAGGTCGAGCTGCAGCTGGGCTTTTCTGATGTGAAGCCTGGCATTCGTTTGTATTTCTTTTAAAAATCACTTGATAAAGTACACCTGGGAAAATGGATACTACTTCATTGCAAATACAAGGAGGAGACTTAAATTGTTAAAATGTGCGTGAGTCATGTTCAGGATACAAGAAACAGTGACATTTTTACACTTTTGGCTCTCCAGGCACTAAATCCCCAAACTAACCCTTGCCTAACACTAACTCCTAATCATAGAATCATTAAGGTTGGAAAAGATCTCTATGATCTCCAAGTTAAACCGCAACCCACCCCACCATGCCCACTGACCATGTCCCTCAGTGCCACATCTCCGTGGTTCAGGAACACCTCCAGGGATGGTGACCCCCCACCTCCCTGGGCAGCCAATGCCAGCGCCTTGACCATTGTTAATCCAGCAGCACTGCCCACCACGCTCCTTTGGAGTCCTAACCAGAAACAAAATGACAGCACGGCACCGCGCCACATGGCGCATTGCATTTGTCAACCCAACAGCCAGTGCTTCGGGCACTTGTGGCACACAGATCTCAGCCCACGAAGCCCTCAGTCTATGGAGCTGGAAGCTCGGCCAAACTTGCCTGCCCCAAGCCCCCTCAGCCCAAGCGTGGCTGTTCTGCAAGCGCTACGTGCCCATGTGCTTCTGGGCAGGGAAAACAGCTTCCATCCGACCCAGCCTTGCTTGGATTTATTTGAAGAGGAGGAGAAATCATTTCAGTTCATTATATTTTCACATTCCAGTAATTACAAAGTGAGCATGACATATAAATGATCCATTAATTGAAATATGGGCTCTATGAGCTCCAATATTTATAGTGTAAATCCATATTTAATTAAATAAAGCCAATAACGCTCATTTCCAAGGGAACATTGAGGCTTTTTATTTAACCATGGCACTGATGCTGCACGTGTTTGCCTCTCACTGACCCCTCGGGGCAGATCCCCATGGCCGAGTGGGGTCAGTGGTCCCACCCCGCGTGCAGAGTCTCCTCGTGTCCCACTGCTGCACCCCGCCGGCGTCTCAGTAATGGCATCAGTCAGCACCTCTGGCTGAGCAGCTTTAATCACCCACTTAATTGCCTTAATCGCCTTTTACATAACGAAGAAAAAACAACGCTGCAATTGTCTGACTCCAACACGCGGTAACATCAGGGGTGCGATGCTAATGACGTAATTATATTAATTGCTGGGGGCTAATGTTTTAGGATCTCAGAGTAGGAGATGCTAACCCCAAAAACCACCGCTGCCCCCAAGGTACACGCTGTGACAGCACGAAGGCCAATGGCACATCCAAGTGCAAAGACAACAGGCAGCAGCGCTCTGTGCTGGCAGGCACCAGACCGAGGTTTCATCACCCAGAGCACCCAATTTAGGGTGGCACCTACGGATGAAAAGCCCTGCAGCCTTCTAGCTCCAAGGGCTGCTTGTGTGTTAACTTACACTGCCAAGGAACAGTTTGCAAAAAGTCGGTGGGTGAGTTTGTCCCCAGCAAACTTCAGCCTGGAAGAGGTACAGTCTGTCACCTCACAGCTCATACAAAGCCAGCAGAGAGCACAAAGGCCGGCGTAAACTCGTACCAGAGGCTATGGGTAACGGGGCAGAAGTGTAACCGCAGAAATACACCTGGCCCACATCTAGTTAATGCTGCTCCCTTACTCCAGTGTCACACATCCTGCAGCTGTGGCCATGGCACACCCACCTACCCCCAAACATCCCAAAAGCAGAGCAGGATTAGCGTGCACACAAGGAACAAAATGACAGCATATGGAGAATAACCATTAGCAAGCTTGAGCCTCAGACTTGCAAGCCCTTTTCATAAGAATTGAGTGGACACCTCTGAACAGTGGCATACAGAGGTCTTATTACTTTTTAACTTCTGTTTACAACGCCGCTATCTCAAGAGCTAGACAGGAGCCCTCAGTATGAGCTGCATGAAATAAACAAGATGCTAAGAGCTTTCATGGCTCTTGAGTGCTAATGACAATTAATAATAAATGGATGCTGCAATAATCTATCCAGTGCACGGCTTCATGGTCACGCAATGCACCGCCTGCAACCCGTGCTTTTCTCAGAAGTTTGTGTTATGTGACATGGAGTTGGTGACAAACTGAGGCACGGTGAAAGTTAGGGGAATGCAATAGCTGTGCCCGGGAGTACAATAACTGCACTGGATAACCCAGATCCCCCCAGCACACCGAGCACTCACTCTGAGGTTTAAGCCCAATGAGCTAACCCTTCAACTGCCGCCCACTGCAAGGTTTGCTTTCTCTTTCTGCCAAGCTGCAGTGGTTGACTCCCCTTCTTGGAAGCCCAACCTGCCTGTTGAGCAGCAATCTGAGATAGTGAGAAGGAACTGCTATCGAAATCCCTGGGCCTGACAGTCTGCTCCATTAGATGGAGGAGCTTGTTAACAAAGGAAAAAGGACAGGATCGCAGGAGCAGAAAATAGAACCCAAATAAATCAGTGAAATTCCCCCATCTCCATAAGGGTCTTCACCTCTGCCGCTCTGCATTGTTGAATTCATAGATGTCGAATTCTTTATCCCTAGGAAGCTAATTATTACGAAAGGTCAAAATAAATAGCCGCGCTTGTACGTAAAGCTGTTGTTAATATAAAGAAGTAGACATCTCCAATTTACAAGCTATTTTGTTGTTATAATTACCCAGCTCCTTTCGACAGAGTTTGCAACCATTTGGCTTAATTATGAACTAAAGGAGGGGGGAGGGGGACAGGAAGGCCCTGCCCTGCAGAGCTGTGCATCCCCCAGTGCCCCAAAGCAGTGAGCTGGGGAGCAGGGAGATCAGCCCCGCTAGCTCCCCCAGCACTGCCCAAAGGGAAGGCGGCGTGGCCAGGAATTTGCCACCAAAGGGTTAAGCACAGCCCATTAGAAACGTCCTTCAGTTCTGTGTCTGTTTTTCCTTACAGAACATTAAGCTCAGTGGGGCAGTCACAAACCCCTGTGGTGCCCCCATTAAAAAAGATCAAGTCGCACATGTCGATATCACAGCTTCACCCATACTGTAATTTGTCTGACAGCAGCTAATGCTGCTGGTGGTGGCCAGGGAAGCTGGGGCTGCCTCTTAGGAGAGACCCAAATCCCTTAAAAAAAGGAAAAAAAAAAAAAAAAAAAGTCTGCAGTCAGACAAACTGCTTAACGACATAAAGATGCAATCAGCTTTCTGCTACTCCTCCCTCCCCCTGGAAGCAGGATAAAGCCCAGCACACTACAAAATAATCCCTGCAAAGGCACTGCCGGCGCTCGGACAAAATGCTGTGGTGCGCTCAAAGCATCCTCCCTTTTTTTCTCTTTTTTTCTGTTCCTTCCTTTCTTTTTTTTCCTTAACGCCAAAGGCATTAAGAGAGATGAAAACCACTCCGTTGAGCTGGGTGAAACCTTAATCCATTGGCCTTACTTTGCTGGGAAGCCAGGGTCTGAATGAGGCCCAGGGCATAAATGAAATGAGTTTAGTGATCTCAATTTAATTCTTGATAGGCCACAACAGGCCTAGCAGATACAGAAGATGCAATATTAGGAAGTCAACCCCTTTCAAGATTATTTCTTCCTTTCAGCTAACGAGGGTCAGGAGAGAATTAAGAGAGGAACTAAAACCTTCAGCCAAGCTCACAGCACAATACACTGGGGTGCAGGAAGGTGAGGAGGTGCTGCTGGCTCCCCTGGGGCGAGGAGCAGCACAGCGGGCAGTGGCAAAGCTGACGTGTGGAAATGTAGGGCCTGGCTGAGGCACTGGAGCACTTCCAATGACACCTCAGCAGATTCAGAATCCAGCCTACAAAACTGCACATCAAGGGACTTGGAATAGTCACACCAAAACCCAACTACTGCAGTGCTGGTAGAGTCAGTCCTTGTGTTGACAGAATCTTGGAACCCGGCGATACCTGGATATCAAACACACTGCAGCGGAAGGAAGGAAAACAGAACGAAATCCCACTCCTTAATGAGGACCATCCTTAAAGGCAAACAAACAAACAGGACGAGGAAGCTGGGTAAAGAGACTCTTCAGTCTGGTTAATGTGAGAATTTTAGTTCCTTTTGGAGTTGTTGCAGCAGATAGATTTAGTGGATGAGTCAGGGGAAGGCCAAGCCTTGTGAAGGGAGGTATTTTGCAAACACCACCTGCTGGTGCTGGGAAAGATCAATTTTGCTTTGTAGGAGGGTAAGATGTCATTTTTTTCATTCTTAGAAATGAAAAAAAAAAAAAAGAAATAATAAAAAAAAGAATGAATGCATGAAGACTGGATAACAGAGCCTAGAAGAAAGTTCACAGCAAAACAGAGAGATTAAAATACGTACATATTTTTTCAAGCATAGTGGCGAAGTCCAGCTTTGAGCTCCTTGAAAATCTAACCCCAAAGTTTACCACGCTAGCTGAATTCCAGCTCTGCTGGCTGTGCTGAGCCACCACCTTCCTAAATTTTCATGGTTTCCTTAAAAGTCTCCCTGACATCTGCCAGTGGCCTGGTTGCTCTGCCTGTCGCCGTGCTCCCATAGGATTGCAGCATACCCTCCTCACCCGAGCCCTGCCTGGAGCCCTGCCCACCACGCACCCTACACCACCCAGCACAGAGCCACGTGTCCCTTGGCAGCCAGCCGGTCCAAAACCTGATTCAGGGATACTGGGTACAACGCCCAGAACTCATGAAAAGAAAAGCTCCCCAAGCTCAGTTCCCTCCGACAACGAAGCAGCGGATGGATAGCCTGCAGGGCTAGGCAGACATAAATCCTTCTGGGTGCTGTCTCGTCTCACCACACAGGAATTCAATCACCCAACTCACTACACACCAGGGTGGTGAAATACATCTTACTCCCGATGCCTGTAGAAAGCAAGTTCTTCTCTTAAAAGGTGGTAGCAGTGACATATTAGATATATATATATATAACCATCACTGTTACAGAACTGTGCGGTAATGGCATTTCCAACATGGTAGCCTAATGAATCCATAAAACGCTGTCCAAGGCCAGATATAGAGGCACTAAAGCTGCTGGTGGATGGCTCCGTTATCGCTGGATCCACAATGGCACGAAGGAACAGAATCATTTAACAGTTTACCTAACAAATTACAGGCATTCTTGGCAATGCATTTCTACTCCAAAATGCCTTTTGTTGGTATTGGGAAGTCACTTCTGAACCATGCACACCCCGGGGCTGCCTCCTGCCATGTCTGGTGGCATGGAGCTGGACACGCACTGCTGAGAGCGATGCTGAGCCTCGCTGCGCCCAGCAGCCCCAGCAGGGTCACCAGCCCTCCACACAATGCTTCCTGATGGGGAAGCTAAGGGCCAAGGAAGGAATCAGGACATACACAGTCTAAACTACAGTAAGGACATACTCTGGCTTGTACCACTGCAGATCTCTCTGCTGCCTCAGCCTGCAGTACGCTCCTTTTGCTCTTCGCTTGGCCCAGGCTGGCGTGCTGTTAGGCTTCAGGGAGACACAAAGTGTATTTGACTAAAGAACAGAATTTACAGTTAACAAAAGTGCAATCTGCACTGATAATGTATTCCTGTGCGTAATGGTCTGAAAGTACAATATTCATGTATAAGCTTTCTCAAAATTATTTATTAATGGAAGAGATCATATAAGATATTGCTCCTTAATATGCTTGAAAGACTCCCATAAATGCACAGATCTCATTCCTCGCTCCTTCCATAGGCATAGCAGAGCCCAGCTGAGCTCTGGCTGCTGTCACACCAACACAGTGCTGCCCCAGGAAGGAGAAAATCGGGAGCATCCCAGCAAGGAACCAGCTCCAGGGCTCCGGGAGCACGTGAACCGCAGCCCCTGGCTGTCACATCACACCGCGTTGCCATGGAGATAATTGCAATGTCATAACTAAAGGCTAATGTCAGCACCAGGTTTTACATGGAAATGATTGGATTGTATTTTTAATTCACCCCCAAATTACTGCAACTTCTCCATCAGGAAGGAAATGGGAACGGTGCATTTCATTTTTGACAGCAACACCGTGCACTTTGCGGTTTAGGATGCAGAAGTTTTTGCAGATCTGTGTTTCTCTGGGGGTATTTCCAGGTGTTCCTACATGCTTCCACAGTGATATGGAAAGATAAATACATAGCAATGCATACACAAACGATAATACACCTACATTTTATGATGTACGTGTACATCTACGTTGTTCTCTTAACCTGAGACTCATTTAGCAGCTCTGTTTTATTAACAATATTCATCAAAAGTTTCCAGCGCTCTCTTGACCTGAGAGCTTTTACGTTGCTACAGTGCAAACACACAAAACAAAATGAAATTCTGAATTATTTTCACACTTGCTCATCCATGCTCTCTGCCCTCTGTGCCCAAACTGGTGTCTTCCAGGCTCCCAGCTAAACCGCAGCCAGCATGGGCCAAAATGCTGCTGTCCTTGGAACTGACTTGGGGACTGACTTCCAAACAAATGAGGCTCAAACACAGCTGCTGATCACCAGTGCCCAGCACCGAAATCTAGGGTAGAGGCCAACCATGCAGTAAGATGTCCTTTATCTGTATAGCACTACGCAGAATCTGAAGTAATCTATGCTGCCATCAACATGTGGCATGCAAAGTCGAAAGGGAAGAGATTAACCAACGTGCATCCCTCCAAAATACTTGCAAAAGGGGAGAATGAAAATGTTCATCTTAACCTGTTCTGAGTAAT
The DNA here is from genome assembly GCF_002078875.1 of Numida meleagris. Lineage (NCBI taxonomy): Eukaryota > Metazoa > Chordata > Aves > Galliformes > Numididae > Numida > Numida meleagris. The sequence continues at coordinate 1,453,301 of NC_034426.1, forward strand.
ATCACTCCTTAGTTACCAAGAAATCATTTAGTTTAAGCTCATTATTGAGAAGAATGCTGGCACTGAGACAGCTCAGCCCGCGGATGGACCTCCTCCAGGGCACACAGAAGTTGCTTTGCATGGGACTTTCAGACCAACCTGGACAAAGCATCAGGAAGTGTACTGGGGGAATAGTCCTGCGGGCAGGGAAATGGACTGGATGATCTAATAGTTCCTTTCCAACTTGAAATTTACAATTCACTGATTCAACTTAAATGGTTCTCATGGTCCACTTGTTAGTGTAGCAGTTAACGCAGAGGCAGCTCTCCCGGAAGCCCAATCCCTTGCAAACAATCTATTACACGGAGAGAGAATTTCTAAGATCCAACAGCTTCATGGTTTCTTTCCCCAACTCCTCTTTTCCCTTTTACTGCCAGGGATACCCAAACAAGCAGCTCCTGCTGCACACAGCACCAGCTGCTCCAGCTCAGGGCAGGCAATGACTGCAGAGCATGCATGGGTCCCTCCCTAAGAAAGGGCATCCCACCTCCAGCAGAGCTGTCATTACACCGAACTGTTCAGCAGTACCATAAGAAACTAAGGAGGAGGAAAGATGGGTGCAGAGAATCTGTAAGTTGGAGTAAAGGAAATCTGAAGCAAAGAAGAAAGGAAATTCGCTTGGAAACGTTTCTATTTTTTGAAACTGGCAAGCTTGAGTACGATGTATATGGAGGAGAAAGTAGTATGAAACTACAGAAATGCTTATTGTTGACATGACTGCCTTTGTCCTCCCTCATATTAAATGTCTTTGCTGCCTGAAGTGAGATCTAGGAGCCAGGAAGCGGTGTATTTTCCAAAAATTGTAATATTTGTCTTTAAACCTTGATTGTTGTTCAGATCTACCGCAGCCGGAATCTAAAGATGTGACACATGAAATGCTCGCTTATTCTGGCATTTTGATATCGAGGAATTGATTACCACTGCCAGTACACTTCAGATTATTTGATTATTAGGAAGAATACACATTAAAATACACTGTATTTAATGTATGAAATGTAAGGACTGCTATGAGAGCAGGATCACAGTTGGGCAGACAGGCAGAAGTCGGCTCTGTTGGAAGCAATGTGGCCCAGTTTGGAAAAGCCGGCTGCTACAATCACAGGCAAATCCCAAGCTGGCTGTGGCCAGCTGCCTTCAGCACGCCCTGCTTCGTGCCACCATACCCTGCTCTGGGCAGGGCCATGTCCCCTCCTCCTTCCCCTAGCACTCAGGTCCAGCTCCAAAGCCCTCGGACCCTCCCCAGTCAACACCAACGGCATCCTCAGGAGAACCAGCACCCCCAGAGCCACAGCACTGACACTCCTGCCCCACACGGCATCACTAAGAGAGGAATGAGCACATTAGGAAAGGTAGCAGTGAGGCAGCGTTCAGCACGCAACCGAAGAAGAAGGCACAACAGTGTGAAAGTCAGCGAGCAATAAGCAAGCCACACTTCTGTGATTTCATAGGAAAATCCTTGGGGCACAGCCAGATCCTGAAATAAGAAGGCTGTATTTATAGCAATCAGCTTGGTTTGACATATTTCCCCTAATATGCTAAATTACTCCTTCACTATCATCATAACTTCCTCTCAGTCATTCCTCAGCATCTTCTACCAGGCTGCCCCAGCAGCACTTACTGAGCTTCTCCGGCTGTGACCTCTTAACGTGCTGATGCTGGCAGCAGTGGGTGCGTGGGATGAGGAAGCGTGCAGCATGCCCCCAGCACACTGCTGGCTTCAAGCAGGGCTCCAGTGCTCCTGACCCATGTCCCTTCAGCCCCTCTGGGTGCTTTCCCAGCTCATCTCGAGTTATCACGGTCCCCAAGGATGGTGGGGCAGGTCTTCCACCTGCTGCTCTGCCCACAAGGAAGTGGAGGAATTGCCCGTGAGGATGGACGACTCATCCATACCCTATGGTCTTGTAGAATGGAGCCACAAAACAAAGCCCATCAGGATGCTCCAAGTCATCATCACACCCTCAGCTTCAGGACTGTCCTGTGGGCAATACGGACAATACAGACAAACTGCATTGCGTGGTCCACAGTGATAGAAACGCACAGCCACAAGGCGCTCGTCTATTTGCTCTCCTTTCCCATTTGTGCTACGATGACGCTCAGAAGCCACAACCCAGAGCGCATCTCTGCGGCATGACACCGTGTGCATCTGCAGCGAGACCAAGTCCTTGCCCTGAAGAATTTAATTCCGCACAGACAGATCCGTGATGACAAATCCTGTCAGCCCTCATCACCACTCAGCATCCCTGCGCGTCCTCCTGGGCCAGCCCCCAAGGAACAGCAATCCCTGGCTTGTGCAAGTAACCCGTCTGCTATTCCATCAGGTTACATCACAACAAATCCAGCCGGCGATACCTTTAGAACGATCTCCTTAACACCATGCTCTCCTCGAAATACTAAGAGACAACACCACGGCTCTGATTTTATTTAGATGAACCACCTGTATTCTTGATCATAAATACAGGCTTCCCCTGCAAAGCCACAACTGGAGAAAGGATAATGTATTTTTTAAGGAAACTGGGGGGGGGGAATCATGCTTCTTCAACCTTTTTTCCTCCTGCTCCTCGGGTGCTTGTCTTTAATGAGCAGCTCCAAATGACAGCTTTAATCACTGCCTCTGGCCACTGAAAGAGGCCGCTAATGATAGGAAAGAACAGAGGACCATTTGCATCAATCAGCTCCAGTCTAAATCACTTTTTATGATAATGCACCGAAGCGAAGAAGAACGTCTCTGATGTCTCCTGCATGATGATGTACCACCGCGCTGTCTCCTCGTCTCAGACCTCTGCATAAATCTCTGCGAGATGCACACGCACCCGCCCCGCGCTGCCAGCGCTGGCCCTCATTTTCTACACCATTAATGATCTACCACCGGGGTAGAGTCAGGAGAGGTTAAGCAATCAGTTCATTCAGTTCTCACTTTCTGTGGGGATGCCCACTGCTCCCGAGCAGGGGAGGGGACGCACTGACAATGCCTGATCTGTCAAACAAATACAATTTAGGGTCCGCATAATTCCTGGCTGGCGACCCATTAACATCGGAAGCTGATGCAGAAAAAATATTGGGCAAAATGCAGAGGGTGCTCCCTGCCAGAGGACCACACCTCTCCTTCGTAGGAAATCTAAAGGCTGCTCAAGCTTTACTCTTGTGGGTACGTTCTATTGACACAAGAGTGCTTTCAAAGAGACTAATCCCATAAGCAGAGATTACCCCCACCCTCCACAGAAGGGTTTATAGGATCACGCTGCAGCTCTGTGACACTAAAACAAGTGCTGAACTAGTCCCTATCAGGCCCAACCACATGTCATAAAGAGTAAGAGCTCCAAACCCTCAAATGCTACGTCGGGAACCTCAGTGGAAGGGCAATCTAAACTGGGTGTAACGGCCTCTGGCTCCTGGAAGATCCCAGCACAATGCCCTCAGTCTGCTACCACTGGCTGGAATGACCCACAGCTGTCTGCTGGCTGCTCGTGTGCACTGGGGCTGCTGGGAACTGCTGTCCGGAGCAGCTCTTATGGGATGCATAATGCCCTCCTGCTGGGCCATGTGTCAAAACAACCTCTTGCTGTCAAAGTAAACTAATAGATGCACCATCAGATCCGCCAGACTCACGCGGGACGCATATAAACACGCAGGGCTTGCTTTATTATTCCTCTTAACGAAGGGAGACGAGAAGAAGATGCTAATTCAGAGTTATTGTATCGCCCCAACCGGCATAAAGCTGGATGGAGGAAATGACACCAATCTCTCCAGCACGCACTCACCACAGCCAGTCCCAGCCCTGGAAGCACAAGGCCGGGCGGGCAGTGCGGAGCATTGGCACTGGGGGTGCTGGGGGCCAGCTGGTCCCGGTGGGCTGACACTGGGCCCAAGGAAGGGATCACAGCGACTGCAGCAGACTTTGCAACAGGGCCTTCGTAAACTCAAATAATAATAAAAAGAGAATAGTACACAACAGCTGTAGCTCTCCTAAGCCTTTCTTTTTTGTAACGCTCCCCTCGGCGGCTTTATTTCATTTGAGTATAATAAACTTCAAAAGGTGTATTTGATCTGCCAGCATGTTTTTCACTGTCCACCAGGAGTTGATTTCAGCTGTGCAATGTAGCAAATACTGTACATTAGGTTAATTTTCATTTCAGCTGTACAACATGCATTATTGTTTCACTGCTTGGCTTAAGTGAACTCCTGGTGGATGCGGTCAGAAACATACCAGCAGACCAAATGCACCCTTTGAAGTTGAATATAATGAAATATCTTTAAAAAAAAAAAAAAAAAAAGGAGAGGACAAAAATGCTTTTAGAAGGCTTTAAAATATCCTCACTTGTTTGGAGCATTTTAATGTTTTGGCTTGTCCCTCCTAGAAGCAAGCAACTAGATCCATCATCCCTGCCAGCCTCTACTCCTAGCAGAAGTCACGCTGCAGAAGAAGTGGATCTCTTTGCTGCCCTGCTCAACTCGAATGAACTCTGGGTGGATTGAGAACCATCTCGGCAGATGCTGCGCATGGTGCCGCTAATGAGCACGCGAGGAAAATGGAAAAAAATACAAAAACAAAACAAAACAAAAAAACCATCTGAAGTCAGTGTGATTCAAAGGCAGGACTGGACTCCAGCTGGGATGAACCACCTTCATGTTCTTGAGGAACAAGCTCAATTTTGTTATAAATCTCAGCAAAAAAAAAAACCCAGTCTTTGACAATGTCATTGAGAAGTGCCACTCTTGTCACAAGGTCTCCTGCAGTGCCCCAAGAGCCCCATCCCTCCTGGGTTGCCCGTCAGCTCCGTGGAATTATCCCTGTTTTCTCAAGCTCGCAGCTTACCCTGGGCCGTATTACTGAAGCATTAGAAAGCTCAACCTACACTAAAGTACACATGGGAAAGGCAGGATCCTCTTAAACCAACTTTAACACCAGAAGACTGTCCAGAAGAACCGCATCCCTTCTAATACACTCCTAGCCTTGCAAAGGGGCCAGCCTGACCCTGATTAAAAGCAAACGTGCAATTCTTCTGAATTGGGAACCTGTAAAGCTTGAGATTGCATAGCATTTATCAAACAGGATCGGGTCTTTATAATAAAACAGCTTCACTGAATGGTTTAAAAAAACTACAGAAGAGCTCAAGGGCACGCTAAGGCTGCTGACTTCTGATCCACCTGCACTTGGAACACATTTCTGATGCATTCGAATAGGTCAAAGTGAACTGTGCATCCATGGACTGGGGTTATTCCCCACTCGTGCACGTTCACCAACTAAAAAATAGCTGACAGCCCGGATTTTTAGGTCGACACGCTTCAAATGGCTCCATCCTTCTGCAAGACTTCTGCTGGGAATTGGCAGAGCAGTGCTTCTCTCCTGTTATCACCTCAGTTTGGACATTGCAATGAGTATTTCCAACAACCCCTCGGAAAACAAGGCATTTTGTGAATGCCATTAGTTTTAATGCATCTCACCAGTGCAGTTCCCCAGTTAGAAAATCTCCCACAGCTCTTGGTTGACTTGGAACAAAATAGTGTTGGACTTCTGATGAATAGCTCAGCTCAAAATACACTTGGAGGCTTTTCCTTGAATTTCAACTTGGAGTAAATAACCTACAGTGAAGCTAATTGTATTGAAAATTCAGAATATTGAGGAAACGTTACATGTGATAAATATTTACCCTAAAGGAATTCAAAGGGAGTCTGTAACAATTTATTTCTAACCAATATCAAGTAATATTAAATTGCAGGGAAAATGCAGCCCCAAACCCTATATTTTTCCAACTTGTACTAATGATCGTTCTTTGTGAAAAATGCCAGACAACAATGTCCTTTAACTATGCAGCTACATACAACAATGTGGTTTTATATTCTGTTTCAGCATATTTCATCCTAACGTACTTTGCAAAACAAGGGACTGATTCTGCTTTCACGTAAATTGGTGTAACTAATTAGACCCAACTAGAATTACTCCTGATCCTATTCATGTAAACAGTCTTGATGACTTCAGCAGGGCTATTAGCGAGAATAAGGACTCACACAGAGTAAGGATTTATGGGCTCAAATCCTCTCTATTTGAAGCCTCGGTAAAATGCAGCCAATTCCAACAGAAGGAGAAAGCTGATCTGTGCACGGCCTGAGAGAAGAAAAGAAGAACGTTTCGGCCAAATAAACTGGGAGAAAAATCCCTCTTTGAAAGAGCTGTCAAAGGAAAGAGGCAGTAGCGAGGTTTTTGGAAAGAGCACCCAGAGAGAGACTTGGGAGTTCAGCAGACATCGCTCACACGAGAGGCCACGAGCGCTCAGCACCCCACGGCTCCCACTGAGAAATTCATCTGAGAACGTGCTCAGCTGCAGGGGCTTTTACCTGAAGCCAAAACTAGTGAGGGCATGCGTGGAAGTTTGAATGGTTTCATTTTGAGCCGGGCTTGAAAATTCAGATCACCTCCATGTTTCAAATGAACCACTTCATCCAGTCGCATTCAGTGCCTGAATTCAGTCTGTTAAACTAATGCTAGAGCGGATGATTATGAAATAAAAGGTTCTTCTAAAAAAGGAAGGGGAGGGGGGCTATATTAATCACTACCAGAAAACATCTGTCTTTAAATGAGGTGGTTTTGATCTACACTGTTTGTGATGCAAGAGGAGAGCTTTGCAATCCATATGACAACCAGATCTTCATTTTGTTGGGATTAGGGGTCAGCACTGGGACTGGGGGAGGGAAGCGAGCAGGAGAGCCCTGTAATGAATGCCAGGACGCTCGCTCTATAAACACGGCCTCCATAACACAAGCCACAAACCCACTTTCACAATTTCTGCTTGGCTTCTAACAGAACAAATCAATTAGAAGTTGAAAGCGTTATCTTATAAGCAGATACGCGAGAAGTTTATCTTCAAACACCCAAGCAGACCATGACCGGTAACAACACAACTGAGTCGCCAGGTCCTGCTCCTGGGCTTCACTTATTAGGTAAGAAGGTCAAAAGAAACAAAGGGAAGAAAGGGAAAGTCCCTTACCTAAGAAACAATTCTGAGCTCATCCTGCAGCAAGTGAAGGATGTCTTGACATGGAGAGAACAGCACTATGATGCCGAGAGGACTCTGAATCAGTTGCTCATTGCAGCCCCATCTCACCCCATGACCGCAGCAGCTCAGCTGGCAGTGCTTCAGAGCACTCCTCTGCAACAACTGCAATTGGCTTCCTGAGCTTGCAGGAGAGAGTGGCTTTAAAGCATTTTGAGATCTTCAGGTAAATGTGAGAAGCAGCTTGGGCTGTACTCCAACAAGCGTATGCACTTGCTCAGTCAGTAGTTATTGTCTATTTGCCTGCTATGCCAGAAAACTGCATTGTTCATGTAAGTGTGCAAGCTCCTCCTGCCCCTGGGTTACATGGTAAACTGGCACTGGAAAACACATTTCCTCAGTGTGTTTTGTGTCCCTCCCTCCACAACCTTTCCTTTAAGATTCTCTCTCCTTAGTTCAAGAGAGGAATATTGCCTTAAAAGTCCTTCTGTATCATGGCACTTTTCCATACCTTCTCACTGCCTGCAAGGAATTCAGGAATCAACCCTAAGAAAGGGAAGATTCAGACCCCAGGAAATTCTGGTAAAATATAACAAGCAGCTCATGCAGTGTACTACCTACTGCATCATGAACAAAAAAATCTACGTTACAGGAGTAGCAGAAGTTTATTTTTCCACCAAGACTGACACGAGCATCTGACAACTTGCATTATAATAAACATATTATTTTAATGCAGTGTTTAACATCTCCCCTTATCTTCACCAGGACACACAGCACTGCACTGGGTAGACCAGGCTATGTGAATATGCAGCTCCTTCCCTGCTTCTGTTCCCCGTGCGTTTTCACCATACACAGGAGTGTACAATTACAGTGGGCTTAATTAATCCTCCAACTTTCAAGTGATGGTGAGAGGAATGTTCGGCCAATGGAGAAATGCATACAGCCACCCCCAAAAGAGATATCCAGGGCCCTGTGAAGTGTCTGAAGAAGGAAACTCCCCAGCATCCACGCACCTGTGCTCAAGACTGAGGATAAGAAGTGGGTTCCACCCACCTGCCTGCACCAGCATGAGCCAAAGAGCATCACACACACACAGAAGTGTCCAAGCACCCTTCTCAAGACACCATCCTGGCATACAGATGTGGAAGAATAGAAATTTTGTACTGCACGAGCAACACCTTCTTCCTGTGTACCTCTGATCTCCCAGCTGATGGGCAGATGCTCAGGTTGCACACACTGGAGAGTTCTGCACTCACAGCATGAGTTTTGCCACTTGAATTCCATGATAAAGGTACAACGTTTCATTCTAGGGCCTGGACCCATGGAGGTTACCCATAACTTTCTCACTTTGAGCTTAAGGCTGCAATGACATACTGTCAGTGGGTTTACGTCTTTAGGTCAGCCAGAAATTTGAGCTGGAGGGAAAGGCTGCTGCCTCCTTATTAAGTGGTGTGTCACAAAGAAAGCTTATTACAGCATCGCTCTGAAATCTGTGTTGGCTTCTGATTAGTTTTCTGGTGGAATTAAGGTTTTGGTTTTGACCTACAAAGCACTGAATGCTTTGGGCACTAATTACTTAAAAGCTCATTTCTCTCTCTCTGCAGCAACATGACAAGCTGTGGTTAGTGGGTGTTCTTGAGCTGACAGTCCCTTGGGGGTTGTCTTCATTGCAAAGTTAACTTAAATAACTCAAGTCCTATCAACACACAGGAGCCCTTAATGTAGAGCCCAGACATGCTCTTTAATTCTCTCATCAAGGGACATAAGTTAAACCTTATGCACTGCTAACACTCAGCCTAATGTGACAGATCCATCACGGGAACAGAGACGCAGAGAGCTGCCTAATGCCATCGCACACATCTTCCAGGTTCCCAAAAGGACAAACAAGCGCTGCCAGCATTAACTGCGAAGGGATTCATGAAGTGCCCAGGGGTATTACTACCCAAAGAGGTTATCCTGGACTAAAAGGGGGAGTAAAGCAGGAAGATCACAGTGCCATAACTGCAGCTTGAGTGCAGGTCACTTTTGTTAACGCGTCAGTGGAGACCTAACAAGGAACAGCATAGCTCAGGCGGTGCTGGTACTCACCACGGCAGCTTTTGCTCTTACATTTCCCGGTTTTATCAGACCTCCTGGGCTCCCCCAACACCCACCTTTTCTCCTGGGATAAGGGAACGCAGATGGCTGGTTGCAGCAGCTGCAGCCGCCCTGCTCTTCCAGCTCCTGCTGTTAATTACAGGCTTCAACTTTTAAGATGGTTGGTAGCTAGCTGCAACTTGTATCACTATTGTACATTTTAAACCCATAACAACGTATTTTCTAAGTACCTATGGTTTAGGTTGCATTTAATTAAAGGATGAATCAAAGATGTGCCCATGCTAGCCATACTACACAGACCGTGAAGCAATGTTAATATCTGAAAAATGTGCCCTCCATTCAGAGCTTCACCACCAGAGCCCTCCTCTCGAGCGCCGTGCTCAGCGCATGCCCATCTGCTCAGGGCAGGATTCTGGTGCGGTGCATGCCTCCAGGTGCCCACCACCAAAATGAGAAGGCAGGTAACAAATCATCATTAAAGACTTCAGTGATGCAGTGAAACATCACCTAAGGGATCACCCGCTGGGCATCTCCTGACATGAGCAGCGAGCTCTTGGGGGATGAGCCCACGGGAGGTGAGGGTAATTTCAAACTGAGACCCAAACCTCCCAACACAATCCCTAACACACAGCACAGCGAGAAACATCAACATCTATTCCAAAGAGACAGCCGAAGGAAACCTATTTAAGATCTACCTGTTCCCCCCGGCTTGAAGCTTTGTTTCCAGCACTGCTGCCCTGTGAATTTTCCATGCTTCACGTGTTTTGCAATTGATCCTCTGGGCTCCCTTACTGAGCGCAGAGGGTGTACATGATTTTTCCATAATAAAGAGGCCTTTAATAAAATATTAAAAATGCATGAGTAACATCATCTCCATGTCCACGAGCGTACATCACCTCTGCAATGGGAACTCTAAGCAACAAATCCTAAGAGAGTTATGATCCCCACTTTTACTACCATAAAAAATTCCTTCTTGGTATCTGGCTGGATTACGCTTCCCTTTGTATTTCAGTCTCACTCCTGACCCCACTTATTTGTCAAAAGAAGTGGTTCATACCACATACTTCCTTCAAGAAAGAGAGAGGATGTTATTTATGTCAGTGGATTCTGCACTACAATTTCTATATGCAAGGGCACCAACTCTTCACGTCTGGCATTTCTAGGTTTCTCAGTGCTGAACAATGTCCTTTCTCCACAGGTTTCCAATCCCATATATTCACTGCCTGCTCATTTTGTTCTCCTTTGTACCCACGTCTGGGGCTCTGCTGCTCCCATGCTGCATTAAAATCAGGTTAACCTACACTTATGTCTCAGAGTCCACTTCTTCATTACACAGGTGTCACATGAATTTCTAAATTTCACTGCTCCAGTTCTGAAAGAACCAATCTCAACAGACAAGAGCCGGCGCTAAAGCACAGACTTACACTTATTCCAACGCCCTGCGTCATCAGCCGGTTATTTAAAACTTTGTTCTGAGACGCTGAACCCAAGAGGCCGAGACTTTCGGCTTAACGAGACCAAACAGACTCCACAACGTGTTATGAGATATCCACCTCTGCATCATTACTGGTGATAACGATATATATTTTATAAAGCATCGATGTCCCATAAGATACCACTTTCACTTTATAATATGTAGTACACAGGTGTAAATGGAAGCAGCTATGGCACAAAGCACAGTGACGGCACTTGCTTTAGAAAGTGACTTTTTAAGTTTTGAAATCACACCACTAAAAACCAAACCCATTTGAGGTTGACGTGTTGGAGCCCCCAGGCTATGGCTGCAGGCTTCACATTCAATTCCTCACCATATTCCACCACTATTTCTTTTGCAGCTGTGAGTCCACATCACTTAGAATAACCTCACCAAAAATTCCGCTTTCTCAGCGTGCTGGTCCTTACTCCAGTTCTCTGGACCCTTCTAGATAAAACACGGCAAAAGCACGCTATAATTACACAAACTCTTAATTAACAGAATAATTTAATGCATTTCCAATGCTTCTATTACGAACAGTAATGCCATTCAATCAGGACAATAGACTTCCATGTATTACCGAGCTCCTAATTGTTAATTGCTTTCCCAGTTAATAATTACTAAAATGCTATTAGAAAATACATTTAGAATACTGACATGGCCATGAAGTTACGGTTCCGTACCCACCCAGGAGGGAGGTGATGAGCCATCATAGCCAGAGAGCCACTCAGCACCTTACCTGGGAGGGCACAGGACTGCTGCAGTCTGCGTCCTCCAAGTCCCAGCCCTATATGCAACACTCAGTTTTCCCTCACAGAATGAAAGCTCCCATAAAGAAGTGAAGGAACAGCACATTTCCAAGCCCCTGCATCTTAAGTTGTAGCACTGACGTTTGTATCTTCAGCATCCCAGCAACGACTCCATCCCCATCCCAATGTTACAGTTCAAAGTTTACTCCTTGCAGAAGACGTTTAGAAGGAAGGAAAAGCCCAGGGGTGGGAGGAAGGGTAAACAATTAATTCCTTGTCCCTTCCTATATTTCTTCATCCCTTAAAAAGGTTCACAATAAACGAAATGTTACTGCCTTGGTATGCAAGAAATTTTATGTCCAGCCTCCACTGGAGGAAATGATGCTCATTGCTATTAAAGCCAGGACTAAAATGATGAGCACATTAATGAGGTGTCTGTGTAATAAAGAAAAAATAGTGATCAGAGATGCGTATTTATGTTGCAAATTTGTGATGCTTTGATTTCATCGGAGGAACAGATATACCCCTCTCGTTTTAGCTTAGGTACAAGCACTTTAAAGTGATAAGGAGAAAACTCCCACTATGGCCAGACCGTGCAAACTGGGTGTTTCCCATCGGAATCAAAGGGTAAAGCCACCACAGCAGGACATGGTCATACCCTACAGATGCACACCTCCCTGCAGGCTCACACCCAATGCTGACACCGCAGTCGTGGTATTTTTGGGAACACCACGTTGGTGGAAGTGCTGATAGAAGGCGAGAAAGCATGAGATGGTCACTGCACCATCTGCCTAAGTCAGTCTTGTGAAAAGGACCTTCAAACCACACAGGTACACAGAAATGCACTGTAAAAGAGATCTACTTGGGTTTATTGGATGGAGAATAAGGCTGCTTCTCGAATCAGTGAAATTCTCCATGCGAAATGGAGGTTTATTCACCTTTTTATATTGCCATTTAATAACCTCTTAAGTGAAGAATTATGAAACCAAGGTAATATTGAGCCACGCTTTCCTATTTCCTGTCACACATGGTTTTTCTGCTTTGCTAACTTTTAGACACTCAGTTCATATTCTCCCCACATCTTTAAAGGTCATTGCTCCCATTGGGCTGGGGCTTTTGGTGGATAGAGAAGCAACTGCAAAAAGGCTCCTGGCTGCCCAAGTTCCTTCCTTCATCACTCTTCCCTCTCCTTGAAAAAAACAAGCAGGCTGGCGGTGCCTCGGTGGGGAAGGTTCAGAAAGGATTCTGGAGGCATACAGAGTCTTCAACAGATGTTTCAAAGCAGATTCACCATTTTCAGTGAACACAGGTTTCCGACTGATACGTAGGAGGAAGCCTGAATAAGCTCAGATCTCAGAATTGAAGGTTCTTTGTTGATTTTTTTTTTTTTTCCCCTAAAGAAGCTCTAGAAATGCCTGCATTTAGATGGGGGGAAATGTGCAGGAGCCAGGAACAAAGCCCCGAGAAGCAGCACCAGAGAATAACCTTTCAGCTCAAGCTGGTTTCCCCACCAGAGAGAGTTCCAGCCTGCACGTTCCCATTTGATGCAAATATCTGTCAGAAAAGTGCTACTGGATAATAGATAAAAGATTGTCTGTGACATTATGAAAAATGAAAGCTTAAAAAACGGCTAAAAGCTCCACGAAAAAACCACAAGAGAGCCTTTCTGGAAGACCACCATAGCCCCACGGTGCGGTCAGTGCTCCCACCCCACAAAGCAGGGCAACCGGGGACATCCGTGTGTGCACATGTGTCATCCTGCTGCTGTAAACCAGCATCATGCCACTGAGCTCAGTGAAGTGGGGCTGGTCTGTATAAAGGGATGATGTCACTGCTATAATTGCATGTCATTTCCTATCTGCAAATAGTGCCCTGTAACAGTGCGGCGTTCTTGTTACATTCCTGCTACGCACTATGAAAACCCAGTCCTAGCAGCAGGAATGCTACCTGCAAAGATTTCAAGGAGATAACACCTTTATATTCATGGCGATACACCACTCTATATAAGATATAAAGTTCAGCTTAACCATGCCAAATTCACAGCTATTGTTTTCATTAAGTGAAAGCACAGGGGAGGTCAAGCAATACAGGTGCCATCCAACTACACATACTTCATTGCGTGGTAACTCTGCATTGTACAGCACTTCTGTGAAGACCTGAGGACAACCGGCACAGGACGCAATGGCAGCGTCCTGCTCCATCAGCTTTCTGCATTCTGCATTACTTGCAGAGCTGCTGTGCTTCACCCCGCTGCAGCCAGGGCAGGTGGAGCGTGCATGACCGTGGCACCGCAGCTGTCCTCGAGGCACCTCATTCGGGGAGATGGAATCAGTGCGCTGCTAAATGAACAGCTGTGAGCGGTGCGGAGCCTTGGGCCGATGTTCAAGTTGTTTAACTTTGATTTTCACTGTCTATTTTCTCCCTGAGCAGGGCAGCGTTCCAGCGCACCAAGGTGAGAAATGCATTTGTGCTCTTCAGTAACTCTGAATAAGCACAATCACTTCTTAAATTGAAATCTGTATCAGCTATTTCCCAGGAAAATGACAACACAGAAGAGATACAGCTATAGTCCCGGAGTGTCCCTAAGTACGGACTCATGGCGTGGAGGGGAGAGGGGAAGCCAGATGCAGCCAGCACTGCAACTCCCAGGTTCATGTATGCAAAGCAGAAATGGGATGAAAACTTCCCTCTCGCAGGCTACTGCCCTAACCAGAAATCCCAAGCTAAAAACCCATGTGGGGTTTAATTAATCCATTTGCAGAAAGCGATGGCACTCTGGCTGCTGGTAGGGATGCTGATTTTTCAGTGTGGTCGAGGCTTCATTTATGATTTCAGTAAAAGCTCCTTTTTTTTCCTCCCTCTCTAGTTAAAAAATGAGCCTCTAGCTACAAATTGGACGATTACAGATAGTATTGTAAAGCAGCAGTAAAAAAGTGTTAATGAGCTGCAGGATATCAGAAACAAAAAAGAAAATATTTCCCCCGCAGGCCAAACAAAATTAATTTTAAAAATTAATGTAAACCACTAATGCAGCAAGTGCCTCCATTAAATTATGGGGCTATGACATGTACAATGCAATATTTTTGCCATTGAATTTGTTATCTAAAAGGTGTTCATTGTTTATTATGGTGTGAAAAGCTGTTTTCCTCCAGATAGGCTGGTTCATTAAGAAGTTGGATTCTTGCCACGGCCCTATTTCTTAGCAGTGAAGCAATGCCCTGTAGCAAAAAATGCAGAGAGCGGCACTCTGTTTAATATCAGAAATGCAAATCAAAAGACTCCAGTCCGCTTTTTAAATGGCTTTTGGTCTTTACAGAGATGCAATTCACCCCCAGAATATTTCACATCCCTGGCTGGTCAAAACCACTTTGACAAATTCCAATTCTGCGCAACGATGATGGTAATAGGAATCCCTGACAACGAAGGGGCTGTAAGACTCCTAGTGCTGCTGCTTTGTTCATCACGCTGAAACAGGTTTGGTTTTAAGAAGGGAAAGACACCTGCATTTGGCTGCTGAGGAAGAAAGGAACGTTCTGAGCAGAAACAAGATAAATATGATGAAATAAGTGCTAATGATTTTTAAAGCAAATGCCACATAAGCACCCTGAGATAGCCCTGTCTGTGCTGAACCTGGAGCCTTTTCCAGCAGAGACCCCGGGGCTCTCAGCACGAGAGCTGAGCGTGGGACCTGCCCAAGGACAGCGCAGGGAACAAGAGCTGCTTTTGCTTCTTGAGGCCGATAGGAAACATTGCAGCTTTCACTTCTAACTAACGGTGGGGAGAGAGGAAAAAATCTCACCAAAAGCCCTCTATTGGCATATAAAAAATTACTCTATTTAGCAAAATTAGATATTTTGTTGGCCTTCATTTATGAGCCAAAACACCCTGAGGGGGACTACTTACCAACTTTAATTAGTAATAAAAAGCTTACAAGTGCCAAGGGAGCCAGAACTGCAGTCCATGGGCTAAATTCTGCACTCAAATTACATCACGGTAAGTCTGGGTTGTTTGTTTCCTCAAAGAAGTTGCTTTGTGCTTTCCATAGGACAATTTCTTGGCCTCGAAGCGCACCAAGGACAGGAGACTGCTCTGTGAGGGGTGTGATGGGAATCCATTGCTCGACCAGGTATGAAACAGATTGCTGCTGGGAGATTGGGGTGTGCTTGAGGCCAGAGATCCCAGGGATTCGTGGCTGTTTGGGGTGGGTTTGGTTTGGTTTTTGGCTTGATATATTTAGCAAACATCCAGTTCCTAAGAGCGCTGTTTGAAATTCAAAAAGCGCATAAGGTTTTGTTCAATAGCCAGCAAAGAGCAAGGGAAAAAAAGAAAAATGGTGGTGAAAAATGCTGACGGATAATAAGCTCATTTTCAAGGATTTTCACCACATCCTATGAAGAAACATAAGATTGCACCCTGGCATCTGCCAGCTTGCTCAGACCCACCTTAATTCCTCTGCCACTGTACTGGTTGGAAATGAACAGCAATGAAGGTTGGCGTCTATCCATGGGATTCTTTGAGATATCTATGTTGATTACAAGGTAGCTGCATTAGCTTACGTAAAGCAGTAAGACAGGCATACATATATACAGCAGACAGTAAGCTTTTCACCGGAGCTTCCTGTGGAATTTCATTTCGATTCTCCCTAAAAGAAAATTCACCAATGTTGTCAGAGGTGTACAGCCTTTGGCACACGGCTGAACGCCCTATGGATATGATGAGCACCCACGTATGCACATTAATTCAGTACAGTGCCTCTACATAATACATGCTTTGGCAGCTCTGCAATGCTTAGGTGAAAAAAAAAACTATTTTTCAACAAAAGGAAAGGTCAGGAAGGAACAACAAGCAAGCAAACAAAATGACTTCCAGCCTGCCCCATTAGGCAAAGGTCTAGATGCAAAGGTCATTTCTTGACCAATTATCTATTTATTTATGAAGCAACACCTTTTCCTGCTCTAGCTACCAAAATGTTCACATTTTCCAGACCAAAGAGAGTTGATGTATGAGCCCCATTTGCCTGAGACTGTTACACATCGCAATAGCTTTCTGAACTTCAGCTTGCTACGCTTTGCATGTGTTAATCTGAATTTCCTCATCATACATCCCTGAAAAGGGACCTGAACGAGCAACCTCCAGCAGCAGCACTCAGAGAAGGACCGAGGGACTGGTCTGACAGCTTTGTGGGTATACTGATCCCCCACGCACAGAGTGCTGCAGCTCTCCACTAACCAGGTGGGTGATGGTAAACAAACAAACAACAATAACACGTTTCAGAGCACAGCAATACAGAACAGCACCTCGTTATTTTAATCTCCATCGCATCACTGATGAACAAGCATGAGGAAATCCATGCTGGGTGTTACTTGATGTGAATGGAGTTAAATCTGATCCCAGTTTACACCAGTGAAAACCAGTGTTTGAGATTACCTCAGACTGACACCTGAGTCCGAAAGCAGGCTGTATCCTGCTGGCTGCACGGCCTCTGTGGACATGACCTACATTGCTGGAATGAGAGGGGTAGCACAGGCGTTTGGAAGTGATGCTCCTCTATTAGCTAAGAGATTAATTAAGACGCCGCTGGGCACCTCTCCAGTCAGGCCTGGCCGTTAATGGCCATTGATTTTTTTTAAACATCACGTACAAGTTTAAACGGCACCAACTCCCCGAGATCCCCCTACCCCTACCTTCGCCTCCCTGCTAGGGGTTAACCACACAGGGGAAGGGGCAGGGTACCGTCCCCTCCTTCCTTCGCCCGCAGCAGTGAGATCAGGAAATTCACTGCTAATCACTGCAGTTGTGATTTCTGATTTCAACTGGCAGCACAGAGAATTGAACTCCGCTCCCCTGAGTGCAGCAGGCTGCACGAGGCAGGCCTTGAGCTTGTTAAAACTGTGGTGCTGCCATGCGGTTATCAATTTTAAATTAATCTCTCCCCTCATGTACGCTTATCCTCCCCCACCATCTCTTAAAGTGGCTGCTAAAAATATAAACTCCAGGATACCTCGCTCTAAGACTTAACTAAGTAAAAATCAGGATACTGTTAATTATATGTTTCCTCCAGCCCCAGCACCTGGAAAAATGGATTTCTGCGCTGTTTCAGGGATTTGCCTAATCCACTTCCTGCAGTAAAGCCAAGCACAGCTCTCGCCGTCTCAGCGTCCCGCCGCACAAATCCTTGCTCCCGCTCCAAGCCCCCCCGGCCACAGAAGAAGCGGGGCCGTCTGCGTGGGCCTTCCAGCTCCGTGCAGTGTGGGGCAGCCGCAGTGCAGGGCTCACCGACAGGCAACAGTGGGGAGGCAGCAGGGCCGGGGGGGCTCCAAGAAGCAGCTGGCGCGGAGCAGGGGCTGCACCACCACCACCTCGGTGCCGAGTTTAAAAGTCTGTGGCGGTAAGTTTATAAATGTCTGCAGGCTTCAGCAACCGGCTTGGAATCTATAAACCTCTGAAATCTGTTAGTACTTTATTTGTAATGATACTGCCAACAGACTTCCCCCTCAAAGGTCACGGCACACACTCAGCATTAAATTGCAGTACAACAAATCCTCAACTATCCATAACCTACAAAATGATATGGGCAGGCGGGAAGGGGAGACTGGGATAAAACAGAAAAAGAAAAAAGTCTAGACACACTTTCCTAAAACTCACTGGGGAGTCATTTTAAAATCACTTTATGAGGAAATAATTGAGGTTCTATATACAATACTCCCTTTTAAAAACGAGTAACACGTCTGACAACCCTAGAAAGTCAGAAGGCTGTTATATAGAAGAATGGTTCTCTGTTTGAAAATTTAAATACTATGTGGCTCTGATTCATAAACATTTAAGATTTTATAAAGCTGGTGGGAATAAAAGAGCGAGAAATGCAAAGCGAGCCAGAGCCAACTAAAAACCTCCCAAAACCAAACTGCCAAGTGAATGAAAACCACCTCGGCAGTTGCATCCCACTTTCCTTACTCCGTTGCACTCCAACCCAGAACCCTGCCCCTTCACCACTCTGCTGAATAAAACCTTTATTGTGTCTACCACACAGAACAAAACTATCACTGTGTACATCACACACCACAGCAAGCTACCTTCCTATCAGAGTCAACATATTTAGCACTATCCCCCCCAGTATGAACCTACATCCAAGAAGCCACTTGAGCAAACTGACAGGGAGTGTGGAGCCTGTCACCTTCTGTGCACTGCAGGATGCACACTGGCCAGGCAGCATTTGGGACCACTGGCTTTCATCACATGATCTTCACACTCCTGCAACCAAGAGCTTATCACATCTATATACTTCAGGTGCAACATAATGTAGCTGGGAAAGCAAACAAACAAACAAACAAAAAACAACCTAAAAAAAAAAAAAGAAGAAAAATAACATGGTATTCTTCTTAGGTCTCTCTCTTTTTCTATCCTTTATGTCATGGCTGTTTCTCCACATCACTGATGGAGACAGGTTCAAACAGGAATCATGCACTTTGCCTTGCAACAACCTACCTTAGTGGTGGTAGGTTAGTGGGCAATATTGGTGGTAGGTGGACACTTGGACTAGATGATCTTAGAAGTCTTTTCCAACCTTAATGATGCTATGATACCTTGAAAACTCTAAATTTTTCCCTGATTGCAGATAAATTCAAAAATCATCCCTTGAAATGTAGACACGGGAAGAGCCTTTGGGAACTTCTGACCCAAGCCCATGGTTCACCCACCACGCCAGTTTTGGCAACGACTGGGTTCTCCCCAGACGTTCCCATCCCGCTTCTCGTTGTACTGAATTTGCTGCTCCACATTGTGCCACCTGGCTCCTTCCTGGCCCATCTCAGCTGCCTTCTTGACCTGCACACCCCACTGAAGAACTGAGATCAAGAAAGTTAGGCCTACTGAGTGTGAGGATTAGTGAAAAAAATCTACACAGAATGTCAATGAGGTAGGGGCATCACACACTTCTCACATTAAAATTCAGGAGGTTTTCCAGTCCTTCTGGCCTCGGTGCATTTGCATAGTATAGGGTCAGAGAGACATCCTGATTCCACTATAGCTGCACTGTTTAAAGGGTCATAATGGTGACATATGAAAATAACCCAACTTTAATTGATACCCGGGCTGCTGGCTGTTGAATTTGAAATTCCCCCTGGCCCCATCTCTTGTATGCCTAATGCACAGTACACTCAGCAGCAGATGCCAAGAAGGCAGCCCAGTCTCTCAGTTTCACTGATGGAGCTTTAAAGACCATTGCTGGATTGTTCACAAGATGTCCACCCCACTTCCCAAGCTTCTGAATCTCTTAGAAATATCCACTGCAGTCGTAAATATTTGCAGAACCAGCAAGTTATTCAATTGCGTATCCCAATTGTAGGATCTCATGAGAAGAACTTGAGAAGAAAAGAATACATGTTTTTAAATTTGGGTTTCTTGTTAGACTT
>NC_034426.1:1478059-1505559 GCF_002078875.1 Numida meleagris
ATTCACCACACATATAGTTTGCCTGAGTCATGAAAGAACTCCTACTGATCTGAAAAGAAAAAAAAAAGAAAGAAAAATTTTTCATCATTGTTTGCAAGCTAACGATGGCAAGCAAGAATAAAAATGGTGAAAATGCAATTACTATTGTTATTTTTTTGAACACAGCAAGAAAGTGATACAGGCTTGTCATGGCGTTCAGTAGCTCACTCCTTGTCCCCTTGAGAAATAACAAACTTGCTTTCCAAATCCTAGCACTGCATCTCAAGCTCCCTAGTTCAGGAGTGATCCATAGCAAAGTATCTAAATGTAAGCTCAAATACTCTTACTGATGTACTGTATGTATGTTTGGAAATAAAACACAGACAAGAGACAAGTCTTTGCTCTTTTTGGGACCCCAAATGATCTCATGCGTAGACCTGAAAAACTTCCAGAGCCAAACTCTTCCAACACGTAAAGCAATGATTGCTTCAAACGGAACCCTGTTGTCCTGTCCAGCTCTGCTATCCAAGAAGGATCGTGGAATCCCATTGGGTATCTGAGCAGGGCAGTTGAGTCCATGCCACTCCTCCAAGCAGAGCCCTGTCCCACTGCACTACAAAGTACAATCTGCAAGAGCCTATCTTCTGCACTGTTTACCTTTGCAAATTGTACCGGCATGATATAATGGGGCAGGGAAGAAAATAAACATCCAGGCAGTGCATGTGGCTATC
Source organism: Numida meleagris (assembly GCF_002078875.1). Lineage (NCBI taxonomy): Eukaryota > Metazoa > Chordata > Aves > Galliformes > Numididae > Numida > Numida meleagris. Next base: position 1,478,770 of record NC_034426.1, read on the forward strand.
TGCTTAAAAATAGTTCAGATGGGCTGAGGTTTTAGCCTTTATCTCACTGGCTGACCTTGCTAATACAGTATGTAGATCTCTTGCCAGCTAATCGGCGGACTGTAAAGCATGGTTTCAAGCTGTGGGCAATGATCTGTAACAGGAATGAATGAGTGGGTTTTAGCAGCCAGGATCTGTAGCCTACTATCTGTATCTGACAGCTGTCACCCTCCCGACAGAGGCCAAGGCCTAGCCCTGCATTAAAAGCAGCATGGCTGATCAGATTACTGGGACAGTGTGTCAGAACTGACTGCACCGAACTAGAGAGACAGAAAGTAAATCTATAAATAGCAGTTCTGCTTGTCTCCATGAGCCGCTGAAGGATAACCAATATTGAACAGCAATGTTTTGTCTCTGAAACTGGTGGAGTACAGATTCTGCCACATCAGAAGATGCTGAGGACGGGAGGAAAGGGCATAGGAAGCATGTGGGCATGCGAGTCGCTATGCTGGCAGCAGCAATGGCTGTGTTTGCAAGGAGAAGCAGCATGCAAAAAAGTTCTCAGTGATCAGGACATTGAAAGCAACACAGCTCAAAGTCACCTTAGACCAAAGTCACGGAGACCAAAGTCACCTCTGTGCAAAATGCATGCAGAACGCCAGCCATTCCCTGGGGAACAGCAGTGCTCAAAGAGATGCTGTGATAAGAGAGCCTCTCTGTTTGATACCTATTAGAGACATGAACCAAGTTTTCAGGCAGAATGGTTGTGCTTTGAAAGCCATTCAGAGGTGGGGATGCATTAACTGTGGCTTCTGAGGGCTGTGGGGACAGCAGTGCTCAGTTATCAGACATAAAGGAATTGTAGGAGACCCGTCCAGCACACAGCAGGTGCATCAGAGCTCTTGGAGCCATCCATCACTCTTAAAAGTTTCCACTGATAAAAGGAGAATATCTGAAAATTAGTAAACAGCTTTGGAAATACAGCACAGAGGTCAGCAGAGAGGAATGGAAAGTGGACCATAAGTCAAGTCAATAGGAAACCGGAACGGTGAGAACAGCATAGATCTCTTATCGGTGCTGAACTGCCAGGTAATACCAGAAGCTACCACAGGCAAAACAGAGGTCCATAATAGTCTCAAGAGATGTGAGGAGCCCTGGGTAATTTTTGCAGTAGAAACTAGTAGACAGCAACTTCTCTGTTGTAATTCTGATTTGGAAAGGGTCATCTGCTGCTCTGTCAGTATACAATGAGATGCAGCCCTTTGCCCACGGACCATCAGGAAAGAGCAGCAGGAGCATGGCCATTCTTATTCTTATGCTATGGTCACGGCCAGGTGGAGCCTTGCTCTGGATCCCAACACATCTCAAGTCAGTAGGGGCTGCCCCAGGACATCACCGCTGCCTCCTGTGGTGCTCTCCAGGAGGACAGCTGAGAACAGGGGCTGCCCAGGCAGCACGTGGCACCAGCATGCGTGTGGCCCCAGGAGATCCAGCCTATAGCTCCCTGCATGGTGGTCTTTCATTCAGACTGTTCTGTTCTCCACCCAGGAAAGCACGGAGGCTTCTGCATACTCTGCCATGAAGCAATAGTCAAGTGGAACTGAAAGCACAGAGCAAGGACTCACCTACGCAGATCAACTTTTTACACTGAATATAAAGAATGAATAATTGAATAAAAAGAACTATGAAAGGATTTAACTTTTTACATGGCTAAAACACTAAGAGCCCATCTCAGATAATTCAAAGTATACAAGTGTGGCTGTCTACTTAAAAACTAGTTCAGATGAGTGAGACCAGTGTGACACCAGAAGCCCGAGCAGCCCAGCACGCACCATCCATCCCCACACTGCTCCTGGTGCAGCTCAGGGCCTCTGAGCCTCTGGTGTGCCAAGCTGGGCATCGATACTTGTCCCCATGAATTTGAAAATAGGATGAAGATGGTATTTATCCCCTGCACTGAGGAACAAATCAAAACCTTTCCAGCCCATAAGTTTCAAAATAGCAATTTACCGGTACCCGAGTGTCATACTTCCCCTTGGCTGTAGTGATGGATTTCTCTAACAGCCAAACGCTTTCACCAATGTGTTTTCCTCAGCTAATTCCACACTTGTAAGATGCTGCTCAGCGACAGCCCTGGCAGCCAGCAGCTTCCTCTGTATGCTTGTCCGCCCAGCAGTGCTGGTGTGATATACCCAGAGAGCACAGAGACCGACCGGGAGGAGCTGCACCAGAGAGGTTCCCAGCTCGGTAGCTGGGTCCCAGCAGTCTCTGGTGTCCCTGCCAGGCTGCCACCCAGGCAGTGCCATGCATACACCTGATCTGCACCCTCTGTACGCAGGCATCAGATGGCAGCGGCCTCGCGCGTGGCCACAAACCTGCATCACCAGCCCCCAGAGCCAGCCGAGGCCCCCACGGCTCCTCATTAGCGACGGACTCTTATTTATTTTGTGGAATCAGTGGCTTCTGCGCTGCTAATTAAAAGCTGACTTCTTTTGTAACCTACAAAGTCCTGTTTCCACCTCTGCCCAAAGATGCAGAGAAATGGGAGCCCTTCCCGTGGCCTCGCTTGTCCTCCATTTAGAGGCAGACTCCACAGGCAAAGCATGAGTGCATTTTATTTTGTGTTTTTTTAAAGGCAGCATAAAGCAGCAAAGTTTGAAGGACATCCAACATTTATGCCGTGTGCCCACTTGATATCACAGGGGACTTTCCACAGGAGCAAAGGTTTTCTTAATAAAGGGTCTCATTGGCCGGTTGGATCAAATCATGTAGACACCGATATTTTGCTGCTGGCAATACTTTAAACCCACAGTTAGGCAGGTGTAGAGACTGCAGTGGCCTTGAAACTCTAGCATGGTTTATACATGGTATACACATCTTTGAGGATTTGCGGAAATCTACAAGGGATCTAATGCTTTTCCACCTATTGACATTTACAAAGCAGTTTAAATCATGCATGAGAGGCCTCAGGCACATGTAGTTCACAAAACACAACTCTGCGCTCCCAGGGAATTTAAGCTGACCAATGCTCTTTATTAGAACCGACAGTGAAAGACAGCTATTGCAAAACCTCTACAAGAAATGCAATGCAAAGATGACAGACTTAATGCCAGTGGATATATTATGCAGATTATCCAACTCAAGCCTTGCTTGTTAAATAAGTTTCATGCTTTCCTCACTCCCACTGCCTCTCTTAGGTAATATCCTCCCTGGCTTTATCATGGGAGCTGTTCCCTAAATTCCTTGATCAATCATCTGCTTTCCAGGACTTCAGACATGCTGAGTTAGCTCTGAAGATAAGACAGAGATGCTTAACAGTGGAAAACAGTTAAACCTTTTCACCTAACAGCACAACAGTGCCACGCACATATGAGATTAATACTTTAAAAACTTAACAGCCATTTCACTGATGAAAGAATAGGAAGAATTTGAAGGAATCCATCATCTCTGACAAGTCACCTTGAAGCTGTGAATTCCCAGTGCAATATAATTTTTTCAATATATGCTTTTGCTATGTACATACAAATGAAGAACAAAACGCCGAGATCCTTGCTCCAGTTTTGATCAGCTCTTAATTAAATTCTGAAAATCTCTAATACAGATTATCTAAGAATCTGCCTTCCTACCAGGAGAAAAAGACTATATGCAATTTGATTGCACCTTAAAGCTTGGGAACAGTGCTTAATATGAACGCGAGAGTATTCTGCATTCTGCACATGGAACTCTTCTGCTGGTGAGCACTGTTCAAGCAAGCATTTCCCTGCCTTCACCCAGAACTGATGCACACACCTGGTAGGGTCCAGAATTTACAGAGCAACTCCAGTTTGGATGTGAATTTCAACCAGTAATGAGTACACCAGCAGCCTCCTGGAGCTGCATGGTGAAGTGCCCAACCATGGGAAGGTTGTATCCGCATGCACTTATGAAAATACAGGCATGAAAACCCCATTTCAAATAAATAAATGTCTGTATATAAAACGCAAGCAAATACGAGCATGCATATTGACCTATCTATGTATTATATCGTATATTCATATTTGTGTGCAAATGTTGGTACACATTATACACACTGCTAACATTGAAATCAAAAGTTTTAAAGAAAGAAACTCAGGCTTACAGTGGCATCTCTGAATTATTACTGGTGGCCTGCTTGGCAGCAAGCTGGGTCACGCTCGGCTTGACCTAATCAAAATGATTTGCTTGCTATAGCACTATCAGCACAGCAGAAGTGTTATTGGCAGATTGAAATCACTGATAGCTTTTCCACAAATAGGAAGCAGAAAAGGATGTAGACTAACTACTCTGCTTAAGGGGAATCAAGGGAAAAGAACTCTTTTTACACTACTGATTTGGTTTTCCTTTGAATCCCTAGCTAAAAACAGCAGCAGTAGCCCCTTCCCAAATGCATTTGATGAGCTCAAACAAGCTTAATGGGTCCTATTTACAATCATGCTTCTGTTACTGGGTGTGAAACACACAGCCAAGCATAAAGTGTAACACCAAAGGAGAGATAAGAGGCATTTAGCAGTGGTATGTAACCTCACCTCCTCAGAAATCAGACAGATAACATAACAATGAACATTTCATAAGATTTTAGACTTTGATTCATTGCTGATCGAAATTGGTAAAAAGGTTATAATTGACTCTGATGATACTGGATCAGGCCCGAAATAGAAGAGAAACCTGCACACTGTGTGGGGAGAGAAGTTAAACCTTTTGGGTTGCTTTGTTCCCAGGTTCTGCTAAAAGACCTTCACCATGGATACTGCAGCTTCCTCACCTGGGAGCGCAGCGTCAGAGCCAGGAGCAGGACAGCCCAGAAACTGGTGAACAAAACTCTGCAAATGCCCCGCGAGCTTTCAAACACCGAAACTCATCGCCTACGTCAAGACCCCAGTGTTGAACAATTTATGCGGTCTTGAAAATTGGCAGGGAGGAAAGATCCAGAGAGGGTAAAAAAAAACAACACAGAAAATCAGACAGTAACCTCAAACCATAGCACAGAGTATTTTAAGCTAATGGTTCTAAGATTGCCAATGGTTTTGCATATTAGAACAACTCGCTCCTCTACTGAAATTCAGAAGAGCTTACTGATAGTGAAAGAGTTTATCTGAAAACTACGCAAAGAATACTTAGCAGAAAGAGCAAAGAAGAAATATCTCGTATCAGTAAAACTGACATGTAAGCAGTTTTCTTGATCAAACTGTAGTTAAATTCAGAGGAAATGTAGCATTACTATGAAATAAGCCAAGTCTGTTTACCTTCAACAGTCTATAAATATCTTTCTAAGGGCAGAACAGCTGCTTTACTGAGGGAAAACCCATATGCAGTACAATTTCTCATCTATAATTATGAGAATAAATTATACTTCACATTTCTTCACGTCCAGGTCTTATCTTTGATTTCACATGTGACATAGTGGCAATGAGACAGACTTCCTAGGAAGACTGGCATGGGACGTGTGAGGATACTGATGCTTCAGGTAACTCAGGGCAGCCAGCCAAGGGGCATCACACAAACTCAACCCCAGCCACCATCCAGAAGAGACTGCCATCCCTCATCAAGGCAGAGGAAAGAATGGAATCAAACTAAAACCGTAGGGCCTGCCCATGCTGTGGCAGTGAGCACACAGGAGCTGTAACAGTGGTCCTCACACAGGCAACCCAACCCCTGGGGGGGCCTGGAGCTTGTCTGGGGGCTGAGAGCACCTTGGTGTGCAGGGCTGGGGCAAGGGCTGCTCCTGGAGCACACTGTCAGTGCAACCACCACTGCTACAGCACTGGAGCCACAGGGCTGCCCTGGAAGGAGCCAGGTACCTGCTGCTGCTCCTGCCTGAGGTTCATCACCCCATGTCCATGCACATGGAGACAAGGAGTCCAGGCCGTAAACTGAGACAGCACTAAGCAGGCTGGAAAATACTGGAAAACACATAACAATTGCTATCTTCTGCATATACAAGCAACTTCTTTGCTCTGCTTTGATCCAATGGCATACTGAAAACATTTCTGCCTGATCTGTGACCGGCTCGTTGTCATCTCTGGCCAGTCCCCAGTCTGTTACTAATTGGCACCACTGCTGTCAGCCTTGGGAATGAGGCCAGGGCCAGAATGGGCAGGGAAAGCTCTTGTCAGGAGCACACGGGGAGGCTGCGCAACTGCCCTTATTCTCTGGGAAAGGAGCTCGCCCTCAAGGGGATATTGATCTCAACACTCTATTTAAAAATGCATTAAATACATTTTTTCTCTCTATATATTTGATAGATATAATTATGGCAGCCCCTGGAACAACATGCCTGTTTGTAGACTGCTTTCAAATTCATCTAATTTGTATTGCCAGATGGTATGAATGATTGCTACAGATAAACTTTGGATACGTTCCATTATTAATTGACAGAAGCATGGTCACAGCAGAACACTCATCCCACACCCCATATCTGACAATTAATGGTTAAAAGATGAAAGTACAGAGGAAAAAATGAGTCCCAGGAGTCCCAAGTCCCATTTTATAGCCTTGAGAGCTAAACTTAAACCACCAAAATGTATTATGCTCTTAGATCTCTATACCAATCTTGTTGCACGTGTGCAATTTTCAATCCCATCAACAGCTCCCTGCAGAAGCCAGGCTCTGGTCACAGTGTGTTATACATGGGGCTGGGAAACACCACAGGAGAGTAAAATCTGACAATCTTCAAGTTCAAGAAATAAGATGGTTGTAAAAACCAAATGTCTCACTGCAGATGGTTGGTTTTAAGCTGGTCTTCTACATAAAACGCAAACGCAAGGATTCTGATGAAGAACATAAAGCACCAAGCGTCGTAGACAAGACACCTGCTCCCAAAGCAATGGTGAGATCCCAAGGAGCTGGAAATACCTTGCTACTAAGTATTTTATAAATCTACATCTAGTGATTATGCCCTCAGTGAGTTAAGGAAGATCTGAGAAAAAGCAGAGTGCTTAACTCATTAAAATTTTGCATTTTTCAACTTATTCCACTGGAACACATATAATACATACTGAACCTTTTTTAAAAATGGAGACATTACGAGGCAAGAAATCCTCAGATTTGGGATAAAGAACATTTATCAGAGACACACAGCTTAAAGACAAACAGATGAAGAAGGATGTCCTACGGTGTAAAAAAGAGAAATAAACGCTTTGTAGCTTCTTGACTTGCAGTGGTTGTTCCTCTTACCGAACAGTATGACACTTCTTACAAACAATATTTACACTTAAAGCACAAATTTTCATCTGCAAGCTCTTGCATGTCACACATGCTTACACACTCCTTTTCATAAATACATGCACTGAGCAGAAACTGCCAAAAAGGTACATGAATTACTTCATCTGAGGTAGGACAATATGGCCAGTTGGCAAAGAACACATGTACTATATCATGGCTTGATTGATGCGAATAGTGTTGTAATTGCAGCTGCAGAGTCTGCTTGGCAGAGATGAGGACGAATACAAAAACACCAAATGACGTCTGACGGGCGCCCAGGGGTGACAGCCCTGTTCTCTGCCCTCCTGTAGCCCTGTGTGACTACTGCAGTGCACACAAACACCCATGAGTTCGAAGAGCTCAGCTGTGGATTTGGGTCTGTAACATTAAGACGTTGGTTTGTGCAGAAGGTGAGTATGTCTGGCAAAACACAAAACCAACCAACCAACCAACCAAAAAAAAAAAAAAACAACAGAAAAACCCCAACAACTCGTGAAAGATGCAGAGTTCCTTGTTGTTTTATTTCAGTTGGGGTACTGCCCCATGCTACCCTCTGGTGCGTTTCTGGATCGTTTCCTAAGCCAGATTGATTGCTGTCTTTCCTCTGGCTGGTGTATGTGGCATGAACACAAAGGTGTATACCTACAGTCAGCATCAGATCTGACTGCTCCCGACAACTCCTGTGATACTGCAACCTCAGGGACTTGAGGACACATCTGTGAGTAGATGTAGTAGCTGCCATCTGCACGAACTGCATTATTTAACTGCATTGGCACTGATTAACATTTGCTGTAACCTATGGTAATGGGCTCTGGGGGCTTCCCATGTCTGCTACACAGTGGCAGCTGATGTCTCCTGCTCCATCCTTAAAACAGGATGTTTTAATTTTTAATGGAGCACATGTTCGATTGGCTATACAAACAGGCTAATCTGCAAAGCATGTGCTCAATAACAAGCCAAGCTATGCAGCCAGAATAACAACACTGCTTTGCCACGCACGAGATGCAAAAGGCTCCCTGCGTGATGCCACCGTCGCTCAGTGCTGATGGTCAGGAGGAATGACTGCGCACGTTCCCCATTTTCAACAGCAGCCCTTAGGAATTAGCTCCCACCTTCGCTGCACCTCAGGCTGCTGGCTCATTTCTCACCTGGGAAACCGAAGAAGAGAGCTGACAAAGTTCAGGTGCCTGGAACAGAAACCACAGTAGTGCAGCAGAAGCACTCGGAGGCAAAACTACAGTGTGTGCTGGGAGGGGACAGCTCGGCCAGGGCTGGCACATTTGGAAGAAAAACAAGCTGGTGGGCATTTAAGCAGACAGCAGAGAAGTGAACACTTCCCTACTGCTGGAAACAATATATAAATAACATTCTGCACATCCGTCCCTTCTCTCAGATCTCACGTAAGCCACAGACACTTTCCTTCAGGGCATGTCTACTAAGATTACTCTGTCAAGAACCTGTGTTAAAAAGCCTAAATTACATACATGTTAAAAGAGTAAGTTAGAGGTGCAGCCTGCCTCCGTGATACCGTTTGGTCTTGCCAACACAAACTCAGATGCATGTCATTTATGTTCCCAAAGAGAACAAGGGTCCTCGAGGCTGCAGTGCAATGTTTCAGCGTATTTATTTTGGAGGGGAAGTTAGCGCACTGTCCCATGTGCTTCCCTCGAGACAGTATTTTAGGAGGGGTATCCAGACTGTAAGTCACTCATCCCAAGAGATACCAAAGATTGCTAGAACAACAGACACATTCAAACAAAACAGGAGAAAACAACAACAAAAAAAGGGGCAGCCACTGGGCAGGCGCATTTGTTGGTGTATCCAAAAGCAGATGGGTTGGAATGCAGGAATTCCAGGCTCTTGCCTGTGAAGCCTTGTCAAGTTTTTCATTTTCCAGACTCAAGGAGCTTGCTTCTGTTCCTCTTTTTTTCTCTGAAGAAGCGTGTTTTCCAAAGCTCAGTAGGTTTTCTTTCTGTTTCTTTGAATCACTTGCTACCTCTGACCTGATTTGTCTACAGAATATGCCAAATCTGTAACAAGCATGGGCTGATCAAACAATTAATGGAATGCTATTTCAGGACAGCCTCACCCTGTTCCAAACCTGTACTCATGACCATTTCTGAACCATAAACATGAACTGACCTTTCAAAAAGGTCACTTTTATTTTTCTGTTTTCTTCCATGATGAATTATGCCTTTGAGAAAGGCACTAAATCACTAAGCTTCTCAACAGATTCAAGAAAGTGAGAGGAATTTCATTCCTGTGGTCTTCACAAATTACACATAGGAAGCTCTTTCATGGTTTGGATTGGTAAATACGTCTGATGAGCTACTGAACATCTTTCTCTGCCTTAAGACATGCATTGTGAAGATGTTAATGCAATTATTCCCCTCTAAGTGTCCAGCTAGGTCTCGGTGCAAGAACTTCAGCACTGGGAAATACATTTTTGCCTTTTGACGCAATGAATGCGTTTCCAGCAGTGGTCCACTGCCTGAGAACAGAGCTGGCATTCATGCTTTACTACTGATTACCCTGGAAGCACATGAGAAAAATCAGACTGTTATTGCCTCTCCGGTGTTTTTGCAAGCTGTTGGAATATTCCAAAAAACACATACAAAACCATCATAAATTCACGGCAAACTTAGAATAAAGGACAAAACATCCTAACACGTTTTAGTAACCTAAAATCCCATTTGAGAAATGCTGCTCGGTACTGGGCACAGCAACATGAGAAACGGTGGAGAAATCCCGTCCTGAGGTTAAATGCTCCATCTCCCTTCCATCAGCAGTATGAGACCAAGTGCCTGAGCTGATCTCTACAATAACAAGACCTAAATCAGTGAGGGCTGTATTCGAGTTTAAAGATAAAATAAGTATTGATTGGTGTGCTGAAGTCCATGTGCAAAAGCGAGCTTTGAACCTTGTGATAAGAAACCTTGTCTATCTGACAAGTCAGAAACTCGCAGGAATGTTACTGGATTCTCAGTGTGATGACATCTGGAGGGGCAAGCGTAAGCTCTCTGCTTATCTTTGCATCTATCACAATCACCTTTATCAAGCAGGAAATATTTCTTAGCATAGCAGCAGTCATCTGAAATTCAGACAGTCTGGAGACAAAAGAAAAAAAAAACGAAGCCCTGGAATCAAGTCTCTTCACCCTGCAGTTGAGAAAGCTTCGCTCATCTCAGTTGTAACTCAGGAAGGTTTTGTCTGCCCTACAGAAACCGAAAAGCTGCTACATTAATGCACAAGGGTGTCCTTTCCATCAAGTTCCTTAATTAGCTTATCTGGAAAAAAAACTATACCAATCAAATTAAATATTAATCACATATAAACTGCTGATCACAATCAGCTGGGGGTTCACGCATGCAGAACGTAGGGATCGCAGTGTGATTTCTTTTCCCAGAGAGTTTCCTCCTGCTCTCCTTCCTTTGCCAATTTAGCAAATTCATATAAAAAACAAAGCTTGAGTTTTCCAAGTACAACATTAACAACAGACCAGAAGTTTTTCTGCACTAAAATATTGAACTGAAAATTCAGTTCCTTTAAATCATTCTAAATCCTTGCCTCTGATTGGGTTCATTAATAAACATGCTGGTTTTGTTACAGGGAGTGACATATGGCATAATCCGCTAACAGGAAGAAGTATTTTGCATTTTATTGTAGAAAACAAACATGCAAACAGGTTTTCACAGATGGCTTTCTTTGCTTCTGGGAGGAAAAAAAAAAAAGCTTAATAATGCTTGAAAACAATTCTCCCCCCTTCCTGAAAAGAAGAGAAGGGGAAAAAAATTTGACTGGAGCTGCTTTTCAATTAAAGTAAGTTCTACTGTATGTTTCAGCTATATTCCAACTTCCTTTATGCTATTGCTCCTTCTTCAGTTATGCATGAAATAAAAGCCTATCAACTTGCAAGTATCTGGCAATATGTACCTAGAGAGTAAAACAAACCAAACAAAAAACAGGGTGAAATTCGTGGCTGAATACTTGACTCCCTCTGTCCCCTTGCAGATTTCTCCTTCCGTAGAAGGCTAAGATTTCATCCTTGATATGAGTGAGTCCAATTTGGGAGCTAAATGCAACCTTTCCAACAGTACAGTCAAGACCCTACAAGACTGACTTGTTCTTCTGATGAAGTGTACCCAAAGTCTTATCTTCTAGGTTGAAGCTTTGGCTAACTACTCAGTGCTGTGAGAAAACCTCCAAGGTGACTAGAGAAGACTTCTCATCAGGAGGGACTTGGAGCTAGAGAGCTCTGCCCATATTCCCTCATTATTCTGTTGGTTTGGGCACATGATGATGCAAAGTCTACAGTCCACACCCTTGGAATAGTAATACCATGCTATTTACAATCTAAATTGTGGATACGTTGCAGTAAGTCTGAGAAATACTTTATACGCACATAGTAACGCTTACAAAATCATAGAACAAAACAAAGAACATCTTTCTTGTCCGTTCATTCTCACTTGGACTTGTTCCGCTGCTTCTTTGCCATCTTTTCCCCATTGCTTCTAGGAAACTCAACCAATGTTCCTCTGCATTTCATGGTGCTCCTTGTGAGGTCATAACTGCAGTATACTTTTCAGTATTGTCCAGAATACCCAGTGATCCCAAGGAAACTTAGCTCCCTTTCCTACCAAAAATATAAGTGCTCCCATGGCTGCACCAAGCACAGACTCCTAGAATTGAGGTTGACAGTGAACCAAGCATTATGGTCTAGAGCAGTATCCAAAACCTTTCTCAGTTCTATGCATGAATTGCATATTTCAAGCTTCTCCTTGTGCTAAAATACAGAACAAACGCTCCAGAAATTTTCTGCATTAGGTGTGCTTAAGATCTCATGCTGTCTACATGGCAAAAGCAGCCACTCTAATCCCTGTATCTCTTTTGCATAGGGAAACTGAGCTGACAGCATTTAATCAGCTCCAAATTTACACTACTGATCACCTTTTCCATTTAATCATGACTGCAGCCTTTCAAGAAGTAATTCCCTTTGGTTAAAATTAACAATGACAGGCTGTGTTTTTACACATTGTTGAAATGTGTAAAACAATCGGATGGAGAAAAAAAATGCTCTCCGTTTTCAGAGCTGATTTACGATATATATGCAAACCCTATTAAAGTTAAACCATGCTTTTCAATGAAATGAGGATTTCCAACAAGCTGCTCTCCATTTTATTTAAGGATCCCAATGACTGATACAAACGGTGGTAATCAGCTCTATTGCTAATATAGGATATTTGGGCTAGGAGATAACATACTTAACCCTTAAGTGAGAAATAGCTCATAAATCACAAGCACTTTGTGAGGGAAGTATAATAGGACTCTCTCTTGTGAGCAGAAATCAAATGATATCCAGCTGAGACACATTATACTCCTTTCTCCAAAATCTAAAGGTTAAATATAAAAAGAAATTAATGTAGAGAAGGAAGATCAGGGGAAGTGGGACAGGAGTAGGCGGCAAAGAGGAATGCAAATATCTGAATAGGTGGGCTAACCTTCTCCCGACAGATAAGACAAAACTGGGGAGGAAGCAGATGTGGCTGGGAAGAAAAGGAGAGCTCTCAGGAAATGACAGGGCCTGTCGGCTGTCTGCAAGCAGCCTCACATGAAGGGCAGACATACCTCCACCATCCAAGGTCTCAGCAGATGCACAAACAAGAATCGCTGCATCTCCCAGATTCAAAGACGTGCAGGGAGCACAAAGCTGTGCTGAGTGTGCCAAAGCCTCAGCAACCACATTCTGCAGGCACCAAAATGCCTCTGACCAGCACAAGAATGACACGGAGCCAGACAGAGTCGGGAAATGGATTACCTGGGATCATCAGTGGAGGATGAATCTGAGGGCAGCAGTGAGGAAGGCTGATGAAATTCTCCTGACACAGGAGAGCCAAAGCCAGTGAGGAATCCCTCTGCTTGCCTTGCTAACCAGCTGTGAGAGCAGCAGGATCACACCGCGAGGTTCTGTCCCACTGAAACCCAGCAGCGAAGCTGAAACTGCTGCATCCAAATACTGCCAAACTGCTAAAACAACATGCAAGCTAAAAATGATTCACCAGAACTATTCACTAGAGGATCCCACTGTGCTGTGATCGCTGAAAGGAGAGGTGAAAGCTACTCCGAGCAGTCTCCATCACACAGGAGTGTTCAGAAAGACGTGACAAAGGCCAAGGGGATTTGGTTTAGATGTGGGGCAGTGACATCGGGCTGGGCTCTGCGGTGCCCATTTGCTACATGCCATCTCCACACTCACCCACATGCAGATGACTCACACGGGAGTGAAACCATCAAGAATAAGGACTGTGGCATCATGGTTTTGTTGTTTTAAGGTGGCTAAGAGGAAAACAGAGAGAGAGCTAACAAGGGGAGGATACCTGGAACAAGAGCTGGGGTGAGGCCAAGGAAGAATGGTTTGGCTTTGCTGGTTTTCCTACAGCACATCTGTAACTCAGATTGATGGGTTCATCGCTTCTCTGGATGGGATGCAGCACTAAAAGGAGCCAAGCCTTTCACTGAAGATGTGGGAAGCTTGCTTTTCTAGGAGCTGGATAGAAGTACAATGTAGATAAACAGGGACATTTCCTCCAAAGATTACACTCCAGTACAACTTCTTCTGCGTGCGTGCACTGCTTGCAGAATGCTGAACTTGTTTCCAAAATAAATAGCTCCCAAAGAGGGTTTAATAAGGTTTGCTGTTTTCCAGAGGAAATAGATTGCAAACAAACTGTTTCCTGCTCCTATTTCAAGTGATTTGGGGTCCAATTATTTTCTTTTTTAGCATAAAGCTAAATGGACTATTCTGCCCTGTCCCTGACTGAGTCGAAGCATGATTTCTTTTGATTATGCTTTTATGTTGCAAAACGTAGGGCTCCGCAGACATAATGGATGTCTCTGGGAGAGAGTGGCAGCAATTTTTTTTTCTTTTTTTTTTTTTAAAGTGTGCCAATGCTTGTGGGAGCTCACTTTGGTGCCTGCTGGGCCAGTATAAAAACACCAAAGGAGGCAGAGGGAGGGAGCGAAGGGAAAAAAACCCAAACAAAATAACTACTGTCCACCATGCCTAAGGGAGGCTGGCACAGAGGTGGGCAGAATTCAATAGAGTCTATGTGGGGCATACCTCAAGCACTAGATGAAGTCTGATTTCTCTTTTCTCCCAGATATTCTGACTATTGGGTTTATTTTTTCCCCTCGGCTCATTTTTTTTTTTTTTTTTAAAGTGGAGCAGTGACGATTAGTAACTGTGGGGATGGGAAATCTTGGCAGTTTTCCCATCCTGACCTTTATTCCAGAGCATATTTTGTGGTCCAAATGCTTCCTATAATAAAGCTCCATCCTTTGTTTAATTTATAAACACTGTTGGTCAGAAAAGGGAAAGGGAGGGCAGCTCCCCTTGTCTCTCTTGATGGGAGGTGAATGCCATCATCTTCCTGGTATGGAGGGGAAAGCTGGCAGGTTTGTCACTGTCTGGGTTAGTGGGGTATTACCAAGAATCAAACTCACCGACTTCCCTGAAGATAAAGACCTTTATGTTGGCTGCAACTTAGGAATGTACAAAACATGTTCTCATCTTCCAAGTCAAAGAAAGAAAGAAAAAAAAAATCTGTTTCTATTTGTCTGGATGTCTGTTGCCCAGGGGCAATAAATTCTATTGCAGGGACAAGGATGAAAAATATTGTGTTTCATTTTTGATATCTGGATTTTACAAAAAAAGCAACACAAGAATAATCCTTACATGCTAGCTGCTGAATCAGCCTCCGAGGGCCCTTCATAGACTTTTAGTGTGGGATCTCAGCTCTTAGCCCTAATTACAGTCACTTTTTTGGTGTTTTTTTTTTTTCCAAACAGATCCAGAGAGAGGCATGTGCCTTTGGTAATTAGAGCAAAAATCTGGAAGGTTTCACTTTTCACTTTCTTATAGATTTGTATTAATGAGCCTGGGCAAGTCACTTAACACCTCTGACAAAATTTCTACTGGGATCATGACCCTGGTTATAAGGGAAAACTCAGAGTCAGGTCGGGAATCTCTGCAGACATCTCCTCAGGAGGGTTCAACCTATTTTCCCGGGGAAAAGGAAACGACTGGATGGCCTTTTCAGTACGGAAAAAGCTGCAGGAACATATACTGTCTTAGAAGTATAACAAGCCAGAGTTTGCATATCAGATATGAAACAGTATTGTCACCTCTCCTCATATTCGCAGGAAAAAGATTTTAATCATAAGTCCTGTTAGTCATCTGTGACATAATTTGCTCCTGGGAAGACAGAGCGGCCTCCAGTCTACGCCAGGTTCATCTCTCACATGCCCTGTGCTGCTTCTCAGCACGAAAATGAATTCCACCTCTTAGACCCAACAGATGCACACAGCAGGTATCTACCTGCTACATGGAAAAAGGCCTCGGGACACATAAGTGACTATCCAGTACCTGTCAAAGAGATAGACACTAAAATTCTTCGGTGGCTTTTAACTTAATATTTCTTAATTAAAATAAAATTGAAGAGAGGGGAGAGAAAAAAAAAAAAGAAAAAAAACAGCCCTTAATTGTGTCAGCCATGGAAAAAATCTGAGATTGAGGGCTCCAGAGAAGAGAAAGTCCTTTTGGATTAAAACTCTACATTTTATATTTTATCTCCAAAAGGCTATAAATGAGGTTTGGGATTTAAAAAAGATTTCATATGATTTTGTAATTACCCAAGTTACTATTACCTGATTAACACAGGAATCCTAATAGTCTGTTGCGCTTTCATTTCTCCAGTTGTGGTTGTCATGGGGCTCGACACCTGTCACCTGTTCATTTACAGGCATTTTAATTAACCTACATTATGTATGCTTTTTTTTTCCCTGGATTTAGTGCCTGAATTTCATATTAAAAAATAAAGTTAATAGCTACCTGAAGGAGGGCTGCTGCCAAAACATTCACAGTCGATCCTGCCACATCCGTTTATCAGAACATGTCGCAGCAGCAGCAACCACCGATGCTTAATTGGCAGAAGTATAGGGTAGAATAAATTTCTTTTTGCAGTGATATAGGTCTGATACCCAGACCTAAAAATAAAGTCTTTCATGGGGCTGCATGTGGCATGTGGCAACAGACAACTTGTACATGGTTGGTTGCATTCAGAGCAACTATGCTTGGGCCCCGATGGGTTCCAGAAGCGTGCTGCAAGTTCAGCTTCCACCCATCGCGACATCTGAGCATGGGGC
This sequence comes from Numida meleagris, assembly GCF_002078875.1. Lineage (NCBI taxonomy): Eukaryota > Metazoa > Chordata > Aves > Galliformes > Numididae > Numida > Numida meleagris. The sequence goes on from NC_034426.1 coordinate 1,495,168, forward strand.
ATCTGGAAATACATTTGGATTACCAGCTCCTGGAGCACGTTTTGTTACAATCCACAGAACATTCTCAAGTGCACACACTGATAACATCGTGGGGGCGGCGATACGTTAGTGAATAAGAAGCACTTGAAGGGTTCTGTTTGTTTCACGCAGGCCCATGACAACCCTCAGGGCTGATGAATAAAGGAGCCCATGTTTCTGAAGCACGGTGTTGGTGGTGATGGATCTCACGGCCCACTTGGGCCACTTGGTCTGAACCACAGAATGCTCAATATCCTGCCTGCTGCAGAGTGGGCACTTCATACGATGGTGTAAACACAATGGCAGCACCATTTCCATGAAACCTGCACTCCCTGATGGACAGCGGTTCACAGAACCTAAAAGCACTCTAGAATATCCCACAAATCCCACCACCCCAGGCTGCAAGGCTGGAGGAGAGCAACATCAAACCCTGCTCTAAATGGCCGTAAGCCCGCGGTGCTCTGCGATGCTGAGGAGCGCACCCAGGGCTGCGATGGAGGCTGTGGGCACTCACAGCTCACCTGGGAACGTCTGTGTTTTAAATCAGGTAATCAATATGCATGTAATCACACACAGCTGTCCCTCTCAACAACAAGTAAACAGAAATTACTTGTCAGCGGGCCCTGCAACAGCGGAATGCAGCCTTCAGGAAGATGCGTCAGCTCTTGAAGGCTCTGTTCATGCGAGGTCGTTCTCCAGAGCCCGCTCCCACTCGTGCATGCACCAGCACCCCCAGTACCAAACCCGCAGCATGCCGCCCGCTGGCCTTGCACCCCGAGGGGAAGTTAGCAAGTCTGATGCAAGTCCTTTAAAAGGGAAAAAGAAGAGCGGAGCTCACCAAAACTCAAGGCAACTTTGATAATGAAATAAAACAGACACTTCATTTAAGGCAAGACCTCCAGCCCGCCTGCAACGGGAGGGAAAGCAGCCTGCTTTCTGCTCCTCTCTTCTCATTTCCCTCCAGCGTACAATAGCTGCCTTCTCCTCCGCACGCCCGCAGCCTTTGTTTGTTCCTTCACAGCTATGGGAGATGGGGATGGGGCCTGCAGGCTTCGACAGCTCAGCAGTTCCCGGCCGGGCTCCCACAGAAGCGCTGGGCCTGTGCGTAACCACCCGGCGGGAGGGCAGCGGCTCTCCTGCAGATGTCGAATGGCTGCGCAGCGCAAATCCAGGGCCCCGCGTTTTAATTCTTAACGGATTAATTGTCAAGATGAGCCGCACTTCAGCACAGAACGAGGCAAGAGGTTTTTTTCTTTTTAGCGCCGACGCCGCTCCTCAGAGCCTGGATCTGAGCCATCCTTTTCCCTGCTTTGCCCTCCACTTCTCAGAGCCATCTTCGCCCGCAGCGCCGCTCACATCGGCAGCCAGGCAAGTACAGCTGGGAGCTCTCCCAGGGCCCATCGCTTCAACTGCACTGAGCCTCCTGCTCCAGGCAATGATCTGCTCTGGTTCTCCCCGCTTCAGCAGCTATTCCTCACCAGCAGGAAGGACAATAAACCCCCAGCTCCACCTCCGAGCCGCGACCTGCAATGTTATGCGTCTGTGTCAGTGCTGCTGAGCAGGGCAGGAGGCACGGCCATGGGGCTCTGCAGGTGGGGGAATCGTGTTCTGCCCCCCCGACAGCAGCACAACCACTGCCTAACCCCCATCACGGTGCTCCCAGCAGGAAAATTGAGGGGAATGTCACCGTGCTGGGTGCGAGGTGAACGCAACGAGCAGGAACTCCCACGTCCACATTTTAGTGCTGCAATAAGGAATTCTCCACGAGTAGGGAAAATAAAGGCTGGAGCATACGGTTTCTATCTGTGCTGCGCAGAAACTGATTAAAAATGCTAACAACCATGATTGTCCAACAACCAGGAGCTCCCAAGAGGCTCATACACACAGATGGTGATTAGTTTGGGATGGCCAGAACAATCACTAGTACCATGTTGCAGTAACACCCACAGACTATCTGTCACGGTCCCAAGAGACACTTAAAGGCTGTTTACTTCATACAGTTAACTTGAACCATAAGCTTTACAAGCCTCTTTGATACATTTTTAATCACTCTCCCCATAAACCCCTACCATCTCCCTGCACCGACACGCGCCAGGCTCTGCAGCACAGCTCCTCGGTGGGTGGATGGTGGCTGCATGCAGCACTGGGGCCTCCTGGGCACCTAGAGGCTGGATCCTGCCTGGCCCCATGCAGGTGGCACAACCAGGAGGTCAGCAGCAGCCATGCAGCAAGGATTAGGACGGTTAAACTGGGCCAATTGTTGCTGTTGTTGTTTTTTTTTGTTGTTTTTTTTTTGCAAGAATTCCTTTTCCAAGGAATTCTGTTGCTACAGGCTAAGAAAATACTTCTATTTAACGGCTGGCACATTGGTTGGGAAGGTTTTTTCTTGTTTTCTTTTCAATTAGGTCCAATACGCTGAGTACTGTGTGCACTGCTGCTTCCAACGCTATCTTTCTTCCAGAGATTGTAATCTTTCTTTAAACAAAACGAACAGTTTTGTAATTTATACCTCTCAAAGAAGAATCCCCAAACAACAAAGCAGCCTTGCCCTTCCCCTCCCGGCAAACCGCCGCCTCCCAATTCTGCAGTCCATCTCACTTGAGCAAATGGCTCCATCCACACAGAGCTCCATGTGCAGACTGAGGAATGACTGAACCCCCAAACTCTGCCCAGAGCCAGCTCTGGGGAACCAGCACCAGACGGCACTGCTCAGCGCTGTCATCTCGGCAATTGCTCCCAGGAGCCAATACAGTGAAGTCATTGGGAAAGCAGGTTAATTTATGGCAGGAGGAGATGGGGGGCACTGGGCTGTGGAAAGCCACTTTTGCTGCCTGTTTCACCGGTGTAAATTTAAATAACTCCCACAGAGCAATCTGAGATTCACACTGAGCAAATGTTAGTAGACTCTGCTTCTCCTTTGTTGTCGTTTTTCCTCCTTTAATTGCCTCATCTGTTTGGAGAGAATATGTACCCACAAAATGGATCTTTGTAATGTTCCCTTTGCCACCTATAAAGCTGTTTCTGCTTCTGTCCCTTCCCCACATGAGATCACTTCCCACCTCTGTGCAGCATGAGGTAGCCTGGTGGAAAGGTCTAAGTACAGATCAGAGGAACCAGGGAGTCGTGGCTTCACACAGTGACCCGAAGCAAATGGAAATAGGATGGGGTTTTAGTACCCCAGTCAGAGAAGCTGAATATAAATACTGGAAAACTAAGAGAGGAATGCAATGTGGAGGAATCGGTCAACATATGGCTCTGAACATCTAAAATCCTATAATTCAGAAGTGCCAAAGAGTATTACGGGTATGGATCCATGCAGTTATATTAGTGGGGAAAACAAATTTCCAGTTCTTCCTCAACAAAATACACAGATGCTGTAGGAGTTATTTTACTAGCACAGAACTCCCCCCATTCACTAAAAATATAGGTTGCTGTAAGAATTTAATGTCAATTTTGAAATGCAAGACTCACTTCTATTTTGCTATTTGGTCCATAACCCATCACAGACCTGTCCTTAAAAGCAATTTAAAAACATAAGCACTGGAAATTTCCAAATGTAAAGAGACATCAGACAACACTTTTATTTACTTCATGTCTGTCTGCTAATCTGCACTGAAAGAAAACCATCTTCATAGCACTGCCCATCTAGGAAGACATCTAAAGGCTGGAGAGGCCATCAAATAACATGTGTTCTAATATCATGCAGGCTGTACTACGTCTTCTTACTGCCCTGCACACACAACCCTGCAATGGTGCCAGCACCTTTCTGACTCCCATGCAGCACCACAGCTCGTCACCCTTTAAGTCCCCAAGGCACTAAATGCAACTGCACCACGCTTGGCAGGAGTCTGGAGGTCGGCGTGTGGAGAACGCCCACCAGCAAGCTGCCCAATGCCGTCTCCGTTGCTTCCCTGCGTGCTCCTGTGTCTGCACATCCATCTGTTTCTTATCCTGTGAGATTTTGACATCACGGCAGGGACTGTATTTGTTTGGTGACTGTACAGCACCTACCGAAAGGGGCTCTCGGCTCTCCCTGGAGCTCCAAGGAATGAAGCTGATTCAGTAATGATGACGGCACCGCAGTGAGAGGAGTTGTGAGGAGAGCTGCCTCCATGGACTGGGCCCATGCCCTGGGGCAGCAGCACCCAGCTGGGGGAAGGCAGCAACCACCCACCCTGGCACACTGGAATTCAAAGACACGTTGGAAATCAGGCTGCATGCTTTGATGCAACTAAGCCAATCCACAGCAGGGACAAAGACATGACCCAACCCCGCCAACCTTCTGCTCTGTGCCCAAACCGCCAGGCCACACGCTCTCCTTGATGAGACTCCTTCCACACAACACTGAAGCCTTGAGCTCTGCCTTCCAGAGGCAAATATTAACACAGAAAAACTCTTCCCCATTCAGCTGGCAGTTAAGAGCGTATTGCCCAATGCAGCAGTCAAAAGGAAAGCAACATGATTAATGGAAGCATGCCTTGCTTACTCGTGAGCTCCTCTCTATTCCCCCACCCACACATATACATAAACTTTTACAGCTTTGGCTACTTAAGTTCTTATCCAGACAATCTGTGCGGGGTTATAAACTATGGTAGGAACCCTCAGGCAACAGGGTCCCTACATTAGCAACCACTCTGTATTGAACAATCCTATTGATACTCATCAATCATTTACTTGAAAAGAAGAAAATATATTAAAAGGGACTGCAGGGGATTTATCTTCCCATACTGATAAACTGTTAAAAATTAATGAACTAGAGCAACTCTGAAGGCACTGTAAAGCAAACCGAAAAAAAACCAACCCACAAAATCCCCATAGGCCCCCAGAAAGCTCTGTGAGGGTGCTTCTATGCTGAAGACACTTTGTCCTCTCTGGCCTGCTGGGTTTTGCTTTTGTGTGTGCCTACTAGCGCAGATGATATTCCTCATCTACTGGTCTTTTCCTGGCATTCGGCACCCCTGGCACAGAAACACTTTTCATTTGCTCATGCAAGAAGGGAACAAAGATGCCACAGCTTGAAAACCCCATTCACTGACCCGCGTCTGGGTGCTACTTTCAATCTGGCAGAAAGCTATTTAAAAACTTCCCACCCTTTTCTATCCTTTAAGCCGTCAAATCCTGCAGCACAGCTACAGCCACAAAATTCAGCGAGGTGCCCAAACTTTGTGCAATACAAAGCTCCCTGGCAGCTTACAAATAGCCCGAGGGCTGTGCTTAGCTAACGTTAAACGAAACAGATTGCAGCTGCCTTTTCTATCACACCAAGTTGTGGGTGCGGAGATCAGAGGTCTTGTCATTCACTTCTCCGTAAAGTCCCTGTCACTCTATTTGCTGTATCTTTGCCTGTGTCATTCCTGATCATCAAAAGCACGTTCATTGCACTTTGCCTTTATCTGACTTGAGCCGACTCGTATCTCGTACTGACAAAGAAACGCTTATGAACGCTGCATATTTTTCTCTAATGCAAAGGGAGATTGAGGCAACTTAAACTTCTGGTTGCACACATGAGCAATGTTACTGTTTTCCCAACTCAAGTACATGCTTTGCTTCACAAACTCCGCAGGAACTTTGCACATGTGCCCTTGCACCTATTGATCAAAATGCGTAATGGATTGGCGCAGAGCAGAGGAGATTCCAGCACTGCGGGCTGCCGGCTTCTCATGGCAGGTGGGACTGCTCGGGGGGAGCCTGTGTGCGTTGTAATGAGGCTGGTGAGAACATGTGCTGGAAGTGCAGGCCTGCATCGACACAGCACAAACTCATGTTCCGAGCTCTCATCCCTTCCCCAAGTAAAAGACACTGAAAGAGAGTGAAAGCTCAGATCACAAACAAAGAAAGGAGGAGGGCTTTTTGGTATGAAAACAAAAGATCTGGTTCTGAATATTATGTAAATAATAATCCAGATCGTAAAAGTTTTGTTCAGAATAAGTTTCAAACAGAAAAAACAAGATCGCTCACTCTTTTTGCCAACAAAAACCCAAATTCAACAACAACAACAAAAAAAAAACCAACAACAAAAATATCCATAACTAATTCTATTCTCATGTGCATGTCTGGATTCCAAACACTGTCATTGTATGTTCGCACTATATAAGTATTTCAGTTACACAGGAAAAAAAAAAGTGAAGTTTAGGACCCAATGCAATCAATCCAAATACAGTGACATGTATTTACAATCAAACAAACCATGTTTTTCTCAGCCAACTCTGGACTACAATATATTCAAACACAATTTTTCCTTCCCATTCCCTTGAATGGAATTGTTCTATAAGCATTCTCGTGAGAAATACCCACTCCCATCCTTCATGCATACACGGGAATAACAGGCAAAGAAGTGGAAGGCTATAGATAGAAGATCAAGAGAGGCATTCAGTTGGAAAGCGAAAAAAAATAAATAAAGCACATTTGCAGGTACATATGTCTTTGCACGTACCAGATCATTTGTACCGAAGGACACAAAGAATGATTTAATTTTCAGCTGCTCACAGATGGTAACTTCCCATCCTTGCTCCCATGAATCATTTAAGCCCTCCTCTGAAGCCTCCCAAATAAGACTTAAGTGATGTGAGGGGCCTCGAGCTGGCCCCTTTGCACACAGGTGAAATCCACCTAAATTCTTCATTACGTAGGGGGAGAAATGAGGCCCACCTAATAAAATTAATAGCAATAATAATACTTTGCATTTCTAAAATGCCTTCCAGCTCAGAAGCTCAAAGCTTGATAATTAATGTCTCTTCAATTTTATTCCTATCGATTAAAGATCCAGCAGAACAACAACAAAAAAAAGAGTCTATTAATAAAAGCTAATGTGGTTTTCAATAAGAGTTTGTTAAAGTGAAGGCAGTAATCTTGCCGTTCCAGCCGTCACAGACAGACATCTAGACAGTACACGTGTCCATACGCTCCCCAAATTAGCGCACCCTCCACTCGGTGGTTGTTCTGGGAAATTAGGCGGTTGTGTATAACTGTAATGAGGTCATAAAGGGTCTGATCTCCACCGGGATTTAATTAACTCTGAATCTTATAAATATTGTGCTGAATTACAGTTAAATTTGCATAAAGGTTAGAATCAAGCAGGACCGGCTCCATTTACCAGAACAGGCTAAAAATAAAACCTCCAAGTAAAGACCCTTTAAACAATGTTTTTCTATTTCAGTACAGCTTTGTTTTGATCTGGGCCTGAACATATATTTAAGGGGAAGCAGGGCTGAGAGGGAGGGGGAGAAGGAGGTCATATTTCAAACAGACTTTGGAGATAACTTCAAACAGACTAATAGAATGGCGGCTTGCAGCCCTGAGATAACCCATCCCTCCAATGGCCTTGCTCTCAGTAAAAGGAGATCGTATCAAATATATACACAGCTATCAAGAAATCTTCCCCCCTTTTTTTATTTTTATTATTAAAGTAATGCCAGACGTAAAATATCATTGCCAGGCAGACCAGAATGACAAAAAACGATAAAGGAGGAGGCAGAAGTGGTATTTGTGGGAGGATCTGCTCCAGGGGAAGGCACGTTTGGGGGCTCCTTTCCTGAAACTCTGGTCGGGTTTTACCCAAACCCAAATGCCACAGCTTCTGAGGACAACCACATGAAGGCCGCATGGGGATTCCTAGGCTTGGGCCCACCATATGACAAGCGATGCACACACAACACTCAATTTACAACTATGCTGGCCCTAAACAAAGCACTTGTAGCCTAAGGAAACCTCAGAGCAACGCAGGGCTGACCCAGCCACTCCTACATCTTGCATGGCTTCTGGAAGGGGTGGAGCTGGGCAAGGAGATGGCCAGCATGGCTTGAGGCTCAGCACTGCAGGGCCACGTGAAGAGCAGCTGGAGGCTGCTGGCATTTCCCATCCTGCTGTACTCTGTGCTAACCTGGGGCTGGCGCATTGCTTACTTCCAGTGCGTAGAAAGAGCTGTGCCCTCTCTTGAGGCTGTGCACTGCCACTGGAATTTCACCTGAGAACCTTGTAATTCATAGGCAACATCCCAGCTTGCTGAGGCTCACCCTGCAGCACCTTGTTAGCCAAGATGGACTACTAATCTTCTGCCAGCAGGGCCCTGCTGGCTCATCCTCCTGTCCTTCCCTCTGGCCACCCCACAGCTGTGAGCCAACCTCCGTCTCCTGGCTGGCATGCTGGACAGCAAGGAACATGACGAGATGAGCTCTAGTGCCCTTGCCAATGTGCTCTGTAGCATCCAAGTAAGTTTTCCTCTCTGCCAGTATGCGTGGTGCTGTTCAAGAACAGCTCAGCATGCTGGTCACACGCTCTTGGATCTGCTCAAGGATTGTCCCCGAAAACCATCTGGCACTGGTGTCAGTCAAGGCATGTCACAAATCTCAGAGCAGGGCCTGCATCCCAGCAATTCATCCCCGGGCATGAGCTGGCAAGGCACAGAACAGCAGGCTGGCGTGGGTACGGGGCAGGAAGGGAGAACCTGTAGAAATCACTGGATAGATGAGGCCATCAGGGGACAACATCACAATACCTGGAGCAACCTTGCTAAGTGAGGTGAAACTGAGCAAAGCTCTTGGTTGCCAAATCTGTACTGGCAGCTTTGTGCACATTCACCTTGGTAGTTTGGATCACGCTCCTTTATGTTTCACTTCATCAGGACATGCTGGAGCAACTGCCTCTTTTGTCCCTTGCTTTGCTAAGTGGCTGGAGGAGGAATGCTTTAGAACTGATTTTAGGTAATCAGACAAAGTGATATGATCTTTAAAGCAACTGAAATGTGTAATTTGCATCAAAATATGAACAAAAAAAAAGATCTCATTCAGTAGATTGATTAATGAAGATGCCTTAAATTCTGTGACATTGCGTGGTAAACAATCTTCAGTAGGGTTGTGACCACAGTGGGATAAGGAGGTTACCGAGAAGGGACAAGCAGACCAGTGCCCAAATCACACAGGAGGAAGGGATGGCTGGAGCAAGCTAGAACGACAGGCAAAGACCTGCTCTGGACACTGAAACTGCACATTCAGAGTCATATGTAAACCAATAGATATTTGCAGACGTTTACCTGAAAGCAGGCCTGTACTTCCACAACTCAATGGTTTGTCAATGTGTCTCAATACCAGCTACAGTTCTGCAGCAAATTAGTACAACTATGGAACAACGGGAACCCTTTTGAGCTTATACGATTCCTAAAACCCTTTTTCCTCTTAACTCCCTGTATGTATTATTGTTATCATTATTAAAAAACAAACTCTGCCATTCATAGCACATCCAGGCTGGAGAACGTGCAGCTGCTTTCTTTTGGAAAATGACATTTAAAACTGGCACCTTCTTCTTTAGACTCATTTCTTTTTCCCTTGTGAAAATCCCCTAAGCACATATTGGATATAATGTAAGCACCCTTTAAGCTTTAGCCTGTCCTGGGGGCCTTCACATTGGACTTCTACTACAGAGCAATTTACCTCCACTGGACTTCTCCACAATCAAAACCTTCTCAGGGTAATGAGCAAAATAACTTCTTAGTCTTTGCCCAACTCTACCTCGGCACACACTCTCACTTCTCCTTGCACAAGGCCTTCATGAATAGGAACTATTGTATGTAGGCTGTAGTCCTTTGCCAGCACAGCTCTACAGCAAAGCAGAACCCATCAACCTCATGCCATTCATGTCCAGAGTGGGAAAGTATTTTAATGTGATTGCGAATTAAGCAGGGAAAACTAAAAGGGAAAAAAAAAAAAAAAATAAGACTTAGGAAGTCTTTTCAAACGTAAGACCCAAAACTAACATTTAGAAATTTCCAAGGTCGAAGGAAAAACAGAGAGAGCAGTTCAGCTACGTTTGCTCTGGCCCGTCCAGCTCCCTTTGCTGAGCTCTGTTGTCATCACATTTCACATTACGATGGTGTTGTGAACTACAAAGAAAACAAGGGAACTGGCAAGTCAAGTGTTTTGCCAGCGTTTCTGGGAGAAAATGTGTCCAAGTGAGAGGTGCTGATTCCACCTCCCCAGTGAAACATACGCTGCTTCCATGGACTGCCGGCGGCGTGGCTCTCTGCACCTCCCTGTTACTGGCAGCTCTTTACGATACCCCTGATGGTCTTAAACCTGATGGAAATGATAAATGAGTTTGAAGATTACTGGGCAGAATGGGCCAACTGTGCATGGGGGAAAATATGTCCTCTGCAATGAAAAGAGGACAACAAAAGAAGACGCTCAGGAGAGTGGAGGGAGAAGAAGAAAAAACACAACCATCTGTGAACTGCAGCATCTTATCTGGATGGGATTGGGTAGGGCTGTGAAGGGGTGAGGGGTCCCCTTCCAGGCACCACCTGCACAAAGCCCATGGGGGGAGCAGCTGCTGTGGTCTCTTGCCATAGAGCTTTCCCAGCTCACTTCAGCGGGAGGGCCCCCA